>NC_079436.1:4347021-4397021 GCF_903798145.1 Danio aesculapii | reverse complement strand
AGTAGAGAATCCCATCTATGGTGGCATTTCTCTCTCTTTGCTCGTGGGGAAAAGGCGGGGGTAGTGCGCATTAGGTCTAAATGGGATGCTGCTTGGTTTGTGTGTGAGTGTGTGTGTGGAAAAAAGTGGCGCCTTACAACAAACAGATCTCAGGCACTAAAGACAGACCAAGATAAGAGTGAGCGGCTACATTCCTCTGTCGGCTGGACTGTGGGTGTGTGTGTGTGGATCAGCATGTCTGTAGGTCAGCAGGGACGTCAGTGTGGATGGATGTGTTGGACATCTAAGCGAGGCTAAAAAGAAACAGATCCTCCTCTCTATAAATAAACACTGTTTAAAAAGAAAAAGTGAACTTACACCAGTATCCCTTTGAACTCAAACTAAACCAACATAAAGAACATGGGCAGTGTCATGATCATGTACAAAAGGAAAGATGACGTAACAAATAACAGGGTTCCCACTCTAAAAACCAAATATCTCAAGACTTTCAATTGCCATTGTGCGATTACTTTAACGCAAATGACGTTAAATTTAGGGGAGCTTGCAATATTTTTAACTGCCGCACATTACTGTTGTTACGATACTGGAATTTCAGTACCAATCGGCTTTCCCGCTAACATTTGAGCACATACTTACATCACAGATACTGTATGTCTTGGACCAGTTCAAATTCCTTCTGCGTCAACTTCATTGTTTTATATTAAATAACATTATATTTGCGTATAGAAAGTAGTCGTCCTGTGTGCGATACTTTGAGCTGTCATGGATACAATGGTGTGTGACTCGATTTAGATGCGTTATGCGACATTACCGCAACACACATACAGCCAAAGCCTATAAGAACAAGGCTATGTTTGTTGTATAGATAACTGAAAGGTTAACGTTTTAACATGATCTTTTATAATGCTGTTGTTGATGAGATTAACAGAACGTTTATCGTCATTCATGCGTCAAAATGAAGTAATAGGCCTTATATTGCTAATTATAATATTATAATATTGGCTTATAGCTAAAAACTTAAACGATCTCGGTTTCTTTTAGTGTTCCAGTTACATAAATTAAAGAGGCCGATGGTTTTTTAGGTCAAAAAAGTCATGAAGATGCTTACATTTGAGTGTATTTTCAAAGCAAAACACAAGAAATGCATTGCCACCAAATCAGTCATTTTTCACTGCAACAATTAGGCATTTTGATAAACGGGACGTCAAATTTTAATATGAAAAACTACATTTTCTGATACTCCATGACTTGAGACAAAAAATAGTTAAAATTCCCTGACTTACAATGTCTGGAACTTTTTTCCAAGTAGCCGCCTCAATTAAATACTGTCGTTAAAGATTGTGTACTTGCTCCAGGAAACAAAACCACAAACATTTGGGCTTGTATTGTCAACATGTATTGTGACTTTACAAACCCTAACGCCTTCAGGATTGAATAATGAAGAATTATTTAATGTAATGTCATGAAGGTTTACCATGGTGTGAATTGTTCTAGATTATGATTATCAATTGTAACTTCTGCGGGTGTAGGTGTAGACTGCTAGATGACCATCATCAACCGTTTTTTCAGAGGGTCACAAGTAGACAAAACATTGCTGCAGCTCTGATACACGTTTTATTTATGGAGAACATTTAAAAGCACAGCTTTTTTGGATGCTCAGTGTTTGTCTGATATAATTAATCTATAGAAATTTGTATATTCTATACAAGGAATAAAGCTGATCTGTCAGTACTTGTCACATGACTTGCGGCATTCTGAAAAGTTATGTTTTCAACTAGGTGCGCCTGGAAGGTGCGAGCGCATCACTCCCAATATGCATGCACAAGCCGCATGCCTCCATTTGCGATCTTCTTGCACAGAGATGCTGGATTCACTTAATTTGCTGATAAATGAATTGCGAATTTTATCGTTGGCAGTTCGTGGGTCCTTCACTGGGGCTTTTCCTCTTCACAAAGAAACTTTCCAAAGACACCTGTGCTTTTCTTACTCGTTTTGCTAGCTTGTGGGTTACATTTTAGCGCTTAAGTGACCGAGATGTAACCGAGAAAATATGGTCATTTTTCAAAATAAAAGATTGTTTAGACTCAGATAGTAAACAATACGGAAATAATGCTTTTTTTGCACCGGTGTTGGGGACCACTGGTGTACAGGATTGTTTGCACATTTTCAGATAGTGTTTTTTTTCCATGCACCTTTAAGCTTGGTTTATACTTCTGCGTCGAGTGATCGGTGTGACCCACTGCGCATGCCCTGCGCGTTGTTGCTACGGCCATGACAAGGGCTATGCAACCACGCAAAGGCTGCGCCGATGCATACGCATGCGATTGATGCAGAAGTATAAATCAGCCTTTAGGTGTGCTAAGTTTACTTAATTAATAGTTGGACCTCCTGTCTATCAAAATATCTTATTATTGTGGCCAAAAATTACTGATTTGACTGTAATTTTACTCAATTTACAGTAATATATGCAGCATCAGTGTTTTGCTGATAAGATATCAGATAAAGTATCAAGCAATGCAAGAACATTTAGAATAAAATCTAGAATAAAACTTATAAAATTCCTTGCTATTACAGAAATTCAATGACTCGTGGGAACCCTGAAATAGATAAATAAGATGGGACTAAAATAAATCTCGGATAACCCCTTTGGTGCACCCAAATATAAAAATTTAACACATTCTGCATACTCCTTACAGGGTTCTGCTGGTTTCACAAAGTCAAATTCAAGACTTTAAGACCATTATGAATGAAATTTCACACTAATGCAGGGCTCTTTTATATTATATTATATTATATTATATTATATTATATTATATTTCTTAGCCATATATTTTAAATAAATCACCAAAACAAGCAACCCTAAAGCAATTTTTTTTCATCATAACTTATCTTAAGAGAAAATATTTAAGAAAATATAACTACAATAAACTTAATGTTTGCGCAACAGTCTGTGCAGGTCAGTGTCCTCACCATATGGACTAGAAATACAATGAGAACCTTTAAACAAATGTTAATATAAGGCTGATAATTATTAAAGCATATTGGTAAATAGCTTTGTTAAAAGTTCTATTGTTGGTGATTGGATGCGTGTTGGCTTTATATGGACATTAAAATTAAGACCGGTTTACAATTATTTAAGACAAAATTTCATTCAATTTAAGACTTTAAGGCCTAAAATTTAGTTTATATAAAATGTAAGATATTTTAGGACTCCCTGTCCTTAAGAATGGCCTCCTAATAATCCTTATATCTTGTGTTATGAAGACATTCCAGAGGCATTGCGAAGCTCATTCCAGGGTGTTGATATTATGCATTAAGGGGGAGGGGCTACGATTTTAGTCATGAAAACACGTTTGGGAAATAACAGATTAGTCATAACAATGGGGAGAGAGATGTGTGTGGGCAGGAGGAACGGAGAAAGCGTTAAACACAAAGCCAACGTAAATATCGAAGATGAGAGACATGAGAATGAAGGCAGAGAGAGAGAGGAAAGAGAAATGAAAAAAAAAAAATAACGGGAACGTGTGGAAGTTCACTCACTAAGGTCCTCATCATCAGTGGCATCCTCCATACCTTTCCCTCCACAGCACAGAACGAAGGGGGTGCGGCGCTCCACCACGGCCCGACACTGCACACACTTTTTCATCAGACTCGCACAGTCTGTAGGAACACACACACATGCATAGAAAGCAAAGGATTAGCTCCTTAACCCTATAACCCTACTGTATCACATTTAATTTAGGGACTTGAAATTATCAGCATGATCAAAAGCTTCTATTACAAGTTTTCAGTCATTTTAATTAGGTAAAAACTTCTTTAAAAGAATTTTGATCTCCATAGACTGTTTTTTTTGGGGGGATTTTGTTAAATCATCTTGCTTTTTGGCAATTATTTCCCCCCCTCCCATTCTTAGGGTCTGTATGCAAGTTAAAAACATATAAAGTTGAAGTCAGAATTATTGTCCCCCATTGAATATTTTTTTTCTTTATTAAATATTTCCCAAATGATGTTTAACAGAGCAAGGAAATTTTCACAGTATGTCTGATAATATTTTTTCTTCTTGAGAAAGTCTTATTTGTTTTATTTCATCTAGAATAAAAGCGTTTTTTAATTATTTTAAAGCCATTTTAAGGTCAAAATTATAAGCCCCCTTAAGCTATATATTTTTTTCGATAGTCGGGCAAATGGGTTCTGATTTTAGTGACGCATTGCAATTAGATTTTATTTCACATGACTTTTGAGGGCTCAACAATAAGAATTTAGATGAGAACAGATATGAGGCTATATATAGAATCTACAGATCCTCTATTTGTGCTAGACATAGCCTTATTCAATTTAAAGTGGTCCATAGTCTTTATCTTTCCAAGGCCAAGCTGGCGAGAATGTATTCCTCTGTTGACCCCTGTACAAGATGCAAGCAGTCCCCTGCTACATTAGCCTAAATGTTTTGGTCATGCCCCAGATTATCTGTATTTTGGTCAAATATTTGTTTTATTTTACTCCAGAATATTTTATAAAGATGTTAGTGCTAATCCCTTAACTGCTGTCTTTGGCATTCTATATGAAAATAATAATCTGTCAAACAGTGAATTGGACTGCATTGCCTTTACTTCTCTTTTGGCAAGGTGCTTGATTTTAATCAATTGGAAACAATCATTGCCAATCTTTTAAACAGTGGGCCAATGATGTGTTGCATTTCCTTAGTTTGGGAAAAATTAGACTTAATTTAAATGGTTCTGGGTCCAAGTTCACTACCATGTGGCGTCCATTCATAAATTACTTCCGAAGCCAAATATAACTGTAAATGGAGAAAACAATGCTGATGCTGTCAGGTTTTGCTTGTATTGCACTGATGTTGTCTTCATTCTTCTTTGTCTTTGTATATACTGTATATACACAATGTTAAAGCTGCTGCATTTATTTATATATATTGATTAATGAATGTATGTTTTTTTTTTACTATTTATATAAATAAAAAAAAAAACATAAAGAATTTATAATAATATTCCCTCCACCAGTTTCTACATTTAAAAAAAAATATTATTATTCCAAACAAAGAAGAAAAAAATTCTAGTGAAGAAAAATATAATATGAAAAACTGTGAAAAACGTCCTTGTTCTGTTTAATATCACTTGGGAAAAATCCCATCTATTGCTTAATATTACCCTGTTAAGCCAGTTTGTTCAATATAAAAAAAAAACTGAGTCAATTGCCACAGAACAGTAGGATGCAGCCTGAGGTAAAGCCAGAAAACCTGAAAAAAAGAGGGTCTTGCTGACAAGTGAAAAATGTATTTAAAGAATGAAGCTCAGGGGAACAGACAGGAGGGATGTTAGCTCAGAGCAAACTGTTCCTCACCTCCAAGACATTTACATCACTCTGAGCTTCAATAAATGCAGGATTTTCCCAAAGTAGACTACCTTACAAAAGTCTTGTCGTCAAACCCAGTTGTAAGAGCAACAAATAATAACTTGACTTCTAGTTGATCATTTGGAAATCTGGGAGAGGGTACATTTGTTGAACTTCCATCCCAATCATCACAAATACAGCATTAGACCAACTGGAACCCGCATGAACCCAAGATTCTCACAGAAATCAGTCAAGTTTGGTCAAGGAAAAATCATGGTTTGGGGTAAAATTCAGTATGGCAACGTCAACAGCCTGAGGTAAAGACATTTGTGCTGCCCATAACATTACAAACCACAGGAGAGGGCAAATTCTTCAGCAGGATAGCGCTCCTTCTTATACTTCAGCCTCCACATCAAAGTTCCTGAAAGCAAAGAAGGTCAAGGTGCTCCAGGATTGGCCAGTCCAGTCACCAGACATAACCATTATTGGGTTAAGGTGAAGGAGACATTGAAGATGAATCCAAAGAATGTAGAGGTCTTTGCCTTTCATATAAGCCACTTCTGATACCAAATGACCAACTAGAAGTCAAGGTATTATTTGTTGTTCTTAAAACTTGGATAGGAGACAAGACTTCTGTCAGGTTGTGTAGGGGAAGGGAAAAAAAATCTCAAATTTGTCAAACTCAACCCTTTAAATTAAAAGACATCAAATACTGTCACTATTAATAAGATGATCAGAAAAATGTGACTTTTCTTTTAATAATGTAGAGAAAAATAAACAGATGTCCTTAAATTTTGTCTGATTCATCCGCATCCTATTCTCATCCATCTAGAAGCCTGTTTCTGTATCAGAGTCATGTGAAATGTGATATTCTATCAAGCCAGATGATGGAAAGAGCTTTTTTTTTCCCCACATGAGATGACAAGGGAAGAGGTGTGGAGAAAGCTGACTTACTCTCACAAGCGCACATGTGACCACAGGGCTGGAAGAGCACCGCTGCCTTTTTATCAGAGCAAACTACACACTCCTCGATCTAGGGGTGGGCAAAAGACAAACGGTTAAATAAGTGACCCTGGACAACAAAACCTCAAACAAAAAAAAAAGTCTTAGGTGTCTAATTTTTTGACATTGAGACTGATACATCACATGAAAGCTGAATAAATAATGTACGGTTTTGTTAGAGTAGGACGATTTGGCTGAGATGCAGGTATTTGAATATCTAGAAGTTAATGCTATTACACTGAAATATTACATTCGTCCATTTCACACTAACATTTGAGCACTGATGATCACATTAGGTCAAAAGTATCGACTTTGGTCTCAACTGGTACTGAAATTTTACAAACACTCATTTCACGCTAACACTTAAGCAATGCTGATGAGCACATTGGGTCAAAAGTATCGACTTTGGTCTCAACTGGTACTGAAATTTTACAAACACTCATTTCACGCTAACACTTAAGCATTGCTGATGAGCACATTGGGTCAAAAGTATTGACTTTGGTCTCAACTGGTACTGAAATTTTGCAATCATCCATTTCACGCTAACATTTGTGCGCTGTGGATGAGCACACTGGGTCAAAAGAATCGACTTTGGTATCAATATGTATTGAAATTTTGCAATCGCCAATTTAACAAACAATTGAGCACTGATGAGCAAATTGGGTCAAATTTATCGACTTCGCTATCAGATGGTACACAAATTTTACAATCGTCCGTTTCTCATTAACATTTCTCACTAACACTTGGTCAAAAGTATCGACTTCGGTATCAATTGGTACTGAAACTTTACAGTCTGTAATTTCTTGCTAGTATTTGAGGACTGATGAGCACACTGGGTCAAAAGTATCGACTTCGGTATCAATTGGTACTAAAATTTTACAAACATTCATTTCACGCTAACATTTAAGCAATGCTGATGAGCACACTGGGTCAAAAGTATTGAATTTGGTATCAAATGGTACAAAAATATTACAATCGTCCATTTCATGTTAACATTTCAGAACAGCTGATGAGCACATTGGGTCAAAAGTACCAACTTTAATATCAGTTGTTACGGAAATTTTACAAATGTTCATTTCACGCTAACATTTCAGCACTGCTGAGAAGCACATTGGGTCAAAAGTATCGACTTCAGTATCAATCGGTACTAAAAATGTACAATCGTTAATTTCATGTTAACATTTGAGTGCTGATGAGCACATTGGGTCAAAAGTTTTGACTTCAGTATCAATTGGTACTGAAATTTTACAAACATCCATTTCATGCTAACATTTGAGCACTGCTGATGAGCACACTGGGTCAAAAGTATCGACTTCAGTATCAATTGGTACCAAAATTTTACAATCGTCCATTTTATGCTAACATTTAAGTGCTGATGAGCACATTGGGTCAAAAGTACTAACTTTAACATCAGTTTGCACTGATATTTTACAAACATCCATTTCATGCTAACATTTGAGTGCAGCTGATGAGCACACTGGGTCAAAGCAACTTCGGTATCAATTGGTACTGAAATTTTACAAGTGTAAAACTAGACTGTTTCAAAGCCGTATCGATCAGGTGATCTGTCTATGCGCTGACATATGAGCAATCCACTGATAGACCCGGCTTTGAAACACTCCAATGTCCATATTTCTGCAATAACCCGATGATCTTCTTGACCAATCAGAGTCATTTCTGTTGAACACATGAACACAATGGCCAATCTGTGGTGTTTAAAAACACACTCAATGCCGAAATGGACGTTTTTAATCCATTACTTAATCTTTAATTAATATTTCAATACATTTTGGCATAAAAAAGAAAAATCGACTGCCAATAATACACATCTGGTTTTGTAGTTCAGGGTCACGTATGACGCATTAGAATATATGAATGGAAAAACCACAGAAACCAGTGGCATTCTGTACCTTAGTTCTAGACTGGACCTGTTCCTTGCAAATAAGACACTTCTTGACACGAGGCGAGCAGAGAGAGCAGGTGGCGATATGACCACAGGGGCCAAACAGAGTGTCTCTTTTCATATCCGAGCACACCATGCATTCCTCCAGAGTCTCATTATTACTGTTTAGAGACGGGCTTCGAGAGCCAACCTGCCCACTGTGGGTCAGAGAGAATAAGAACGAACAAAAACATTGAGTTATACACTTTGATTTAAAAAGGTTTAAAGCACAGACATTAATCGGTAGCAAATGCTTCACTAGATCCCCTAGTAGTTGGGAATGGATGGACAAACCTGGTCTTCTCTTTGTGGCATTTAGCTAGGGCCTTGCAGAGGCTGGGGTCAGGACACAGGTCCAGAGGAGACTGGCCCTTCTTGTTACGGATGGTAAGGTCAGCTCCGTTGGCTGCCAGGAAGCAAGCAATAGAGGCAGCGCTCTTCTTCTCAGCCCCCTGAGTGCCCAGTCCCATGATCAACTGTGAAGATACAACACAAAAACTCAGTCAAATACCGTGGATTAACATCAACAGCTTCAATTTGTCAATTAATATTAGTATTTTTAATTGAAATGTACATTTAAATATTTATGTAGACATCTTTTTTAACAAAGCATTAAAGGACCGTCTTTTTAGCTGTTTTTTAAGCTGCATTATTAAAATCAGATCTCCACTGATGTAATATTTTCTCTAGGTTGCCTTCTTAAACTTGACAGCACTAGCCAGGTTTATTAAATGCATGTAAATACATTAGATTTCTCATAACGATATCTCTTAATCTTCAACAGAGAAGTGCATTTCTGACTCTCTCGCCTGAATTTAATCAAACTGAAGCTCTCAGGTGTTGTGTGATTGGCTGTTTGATGCTTGTGTTGTGTGATTGGCTGTTTACTGCACTTATGCATCATGTGATTGGCTGTTTGCTTCACTAATATGTTGCCTGTTGGCTGCACTTGTCATACTTTTAGGCGCATGCAGTCCAGAGTTGGTCACAAACTCTGAGTTAAACCCAGGAGTTAACAGAAATGGTTTATATCAAGCATAGTGAAACTTCTAAGGCCCAATCCTAATTCTATTTTTGTTCCCCTTCCCTCTTGAAATAGAGTGTGAAGGAGAAGGGCTTCAAATTTTACCCCTAAGAAATGGGACAGCACTACAGCACCCGCACACGTCATCATGAGCTCTTGCTTCATATGAGATTGATGACGGAGACTGCTGTAGTTATTCCAGTTGTGTTATTTATTGGTATTTATCTTCCGGAAATCACTGAGGGCAAGAATATCATGATATCATAACGATATAATGTGGCAATAAGATCGTAACTGTACTGTTTATTTACACCGTGGACATATTCATCAATGTAAACACACCAAAACATGAACATTATAGCAGACACTGTAAAAAGGTCATTCACAGACACTAGACTTTACTGACAGGGTATTTGAGTGCCATCGAGTGTCAGATGTGACAGTATGTTGTGGGGTTACAATACAGGAGTTATTATTAGGGATTATAGATAGCGAAATTTATCGTTTTTTATTTTTATTGTTTTTTTTTTTTAAAGCATGATGGTAAAACACGAACACCATTATTAATGTAATAAAACATGCCTGTTTGTTGTGAAAATTCATAATAATGACAAAAAAAATACTAATTTGTGCATCTTCTGACTTCCGTGTGCAGCCATGCTGCCGTTGTAGATCGTGCATTCTGGGAAATTTTTGTACCTCTTAGTTTTAAGTGTGGTTCTCGAAAATCACAGTTTCAAGGGCTATCTAGCTCTTCCCCTTAGCCTTCAAGCTAAAGAGAATTTGGACAGCCCTACCCCTTCACGTGAATGCTCAAAACAAATGGGTAGAGGTAAGAGGAAGGGCTAAGGCAGGGCTATTCAATTGGTGGCCTGTGGGCCACATGCGGCCCAGAATCAACCTCCGAGTGGCCCAGCCTGTGGTTCCGCCCATAGATAATAAATTAATAGATATTATTCATAAATTGTTATTTAACATAATTATGTATGAATGTATATATATATATATATATAAATAAAGTATTTACTATGTCTATTGTCCCACCAAAAACTTAATTAATAGCCTGCAACTCGCAAACAATGCAGAGTGTGCCGGTAGTAGCTTAAGTTACTATCAATATGTCTTTCTCAATACTGAAACTGAAAATTGGCAATGAAAACCTTAAGTTTAACCCTTCCTGGACTGACAAATACTTGCTTATATTTCCGCCACATCCAAACGCCAAACCAATGTGTTTAATTTGTAATGAGTGCATTGGAGTACTTAAAGATTACAATGTGCGGAGGCATTATGTTGAGAAACACCACACTTTTCGCACCAATTTTTCAGAGGGATCCCCAAAGAGGGCTGCAAAAGTGCAGTTTGATTGCATCTTACAACCGGAGCAGTGCTACTAGGGTGCGGTCATTCACAGCCCAAGAGAGAGCTACTGCAGCATCCTTTTGTGTTTCCTGGATACTGGCAAAAAAGAAAAGGCCATTCACAGACTCTGAACCCGTGAAGACTGTATGCTGGCTGTCGTGGATGAGGTGAAATTCTGTTAATTCAGTTTTGCATGCACCTTTTTCTCTGCAAACTGACCAAAGTTTAAAGAGAAACAACAAATAAATCTTATGTTTTTCAATAAATTTGTTTGTGTTGGTTTTAAAATTTGTCATTACGAGCTGCTTTGCCGCTAAAATGACTGGCGCAGCTAACCTTTTTGGTTTGACAATCTGGCCCAACTGAATTTGTAATTGAATAGCCCTGGGCTAAGGGGTAGAACTGGGATTGGGTCTTAACCTGATCTTAATCAGGCTGGATTTGCTTGGTTCGGTCAACCTGAAACTTAATTTCAAGACACACCAAGCCAACGGTCAGATGTAGTGCTGCTTTGGGTCATTGTTGGTCCGACTAGTTGTTTGGTCTGTCAGATCAAGTTTGCCCGATTCAGCATGTAGAATCGGCTTTGGTTAAGAAAGAGTGCTATCAGTGGTTATTCAGCAACGAATCAGAGCAAAAGAACAAAAACTGAAGTGACCACACCAAGCAAGAGTCAAGTAGTGATACAAAGCAGCCAGCAGTAATTTTGCAGCATTTGTCAAATATTTGCAAACAATATGGATTATTAGATTATCAGACATATTTGTAAGAGCACACTACTCTGTGATAAGAGACAATTACAGTGATAATGGTAATAAACGTTGCTTTGTCTGTGCGCATTTCATCTTCCAGTCTACCAGGTGCAGAATGGAAGATCTCGTTTCAATCTGCGGCCATCCGTTTAGTTCAGGAGTGCCAAAACTCCATCCTGGAGGACCGATGAGCTGCATAGTTTAGCTCCAACTTGATTCAATACACCTGGCAGGAAGTTTCTGGTACACCTAGTAAGAGCTTGATTAGCTAGTTTGGGTTTGTTTAAGGGTGCACTCACACTTTGCTATCCGAACCGTGCCCAGGTGCGTTTCCCAGTTCGTTTGACCAGTGTGAGTGCTCTGAATAAGGCTCAGGCACGGTTCAGTTGGCCGGTCTTGGCCCGGTTGGAAGAGGTGTTGCAGAGCGTGGTTCGGTTGGGCTTTCCCGCTGTACGCTAATAGTGCAAAGCGTGCCTAAGCACAAAACTGAAGAACTGACGTCACTTTTAAGAGACTGTTTCATATGGATTTATTAATCATTCTTACTTCTCAATGAACGCAATCTGTCATGGTTTATTAAAGACGCAAACCCTTTGCTGCACGACAGCTGCACCTTCAGCAAACCTCCTAATACCTGCAGCACGAGGACTTTTATGATCATTTATGAGCGTCAAAAGTGGTGGATCAGGCAAAATATTTGACTGCGTGTCACTGCATCCCAAACGACTAAACCGATATAACTAAAGCAATCTCCAACTGTGCTGAGCAAGAGCACTTCTCTTCTGTTGAACTGAACTGTCGCATCAATGACATAAGCGTGCTCGGGCTCGGAAGGCAAAATGCAGTGCAAGTGCAGGCTGTCGGGGGAGAGGGCAGGTGGGACAATCGCAATTCGGCACGGTTCAAGGCAACTGTACCTAGTGTGATGCGAGTACGTCCTAATTTGGGTTGGAGGCCCTGCAGGATTGAGTTTGGCCACCCCTGGTTTAGTGTGTTCACGTTCATTTTTTTGATCCAGACAAATCTAAAGTGAAAACACAGTTGGCGCTAGTTCTTTGGCTTTGTGTTGGTGTGTCCTAGCCTTTACTCTCCATCCCTCAACTGGTTTTGTGCAAGAGGCTCCTGGAGTGATGAAATGCTTTGGAGCACATTGAGCTGAAGTAGTGGGCAGATCTCTGAATACTGATGGCTTCGGTGGAGAGTTTTGAATGGATGGCTCGACTCCCCGTCTGCTGCATCTGGTAAGTGTGATGGTTTGATAGGGGGGAGAGATTTGTCACACTGTGTGTGTTAATAAATGGCAGACGACTGGCCTGCAAGCAGCCTCCTGTCACACAACGCTTGATTTACGACAGTCATGGAGAGGCGATGATGTGAACTGGCAAGGCCGGGGTCAGGCGTAAAAGGAGCTACAAAAGCTGTAACAGATAGGGTTGACCATCGTCAGTCTGTCTGGTGTCAGACATTATAGTGTGACTTTCTGACAGCGGATCCACAGTGCATTGATAGCGGAAGGTGTTAATGAAGATAAAGAAAGGCCGCGGGATGGGAGGTCGCCGATAAGTGCTGCGGGATGCTTAAGGCTATTAAAGTGTAACAACAGCAGTGAAGAAAAAAACCTGCAGATCAGTAGTGATGTGAAATATATCCTGTCTCTCATTTGCATTTTTTTAATCATACAAAAAGACCTCCTAATCCTAATAAACCTATTCTGAAAACTAAAGTATCTTTCATCTGTCTATTAAACATAAAAGAGGAGGCTTTGAATTATAAGGTTGGATGTGTCAATCCTCAAAGAGGACAGAGGACCACAATAAAAGTTCATATTACCTGCAATGCAATATTAAATGTAAAGATCTTTGTACATTTAAGTGCTAAATTTATATTTGTATCCAAAAAAGTCTAATGCATATTAATCTATTGCGGAACAAAAAACGCTTTCCGACAATTCGAAGTCGATTCAAGCAGTAATGCCGTTCTCTCTCTTCTTCTTCAAAAAGAAAAAGATGAAAAATAATGTATATCCAATCCATTGCATTGCAGGATGGAGAGTTTACCACCTTCCATGATGCGAATCTCCCATTCAACCATATCCCAAAGGTGCTCTATTGGATTGAGATTTGGTGACTGTGGAGGCCATTTGAGTACAGTGAACTCCGTGTCATGTTCAAAAAACCTGTCTCAGATTATCCTGTGTTCCTGCTGGAAGTAGCCATCAGAAGATGGGTACACTGTGGTCAAAAAGGATGGACATGTTCAACAACAATACTCAGGTAGGCTGTGGTGTTGACATGATGCTCAATTGGTACGCTTCAAAAAGAAAAAGGTGAAAAATAATGTATATCCAATCCATTGCATTGCAGGATGGAGATTTTACCACCTTATCAAAGAGCTGCGTAGGAGCTACTTTCACACAAGCTACATTTGACACAATCTACATTGTAAAAGTGCTATACAAATAAAGGTGAATTGAATTGAATAATTAAGCGTTAATTTCAGTACCGGTTGGAAGCGAATTTGACACTTTTGACAAGTCTACCTTAAATACAAGAAAATATATTCTTTTGGCAGCCACAAACTTTCACTAAATTTCTCCCATGGTACAGAATAGAGTTTCCATTTTGATTGTTTGTTTTGAAATCTCTGAGTGGAACGGCTCCTGAATATCTCAGTGATCTTTTAAACTCAAATGCGTTATTAGATTGCTGAGGTCTTCTTTTTCTTTGGATCCCATGATCCAAAATTCAAGCTAAGAGGTGATTGTGTGTTTGAGTGTCAGGCTTTGCAATGGTGTCATGGCTTTGCAATTTTAAAAATGTCATTATAATGGAAGACAATAGGGCAAAAACAGCCAACAACATAACGAAAGGGTAGAGTACACAAGGGTTAAATGCACCGTGGTCATTTGGATCAATTTAATTTTTTTAGCACACACCCTTTGTAGACAAATTTGATTTGATAATTTAGCATCCAATGCACGATAAAGATCATCATGAGCATCATTAATCCTCAAGCCAAAATCAGCATGATAGTCTGAACGGAGCATTAGAGGTTTTATAAAAACATGAATGCTATTAATCAATCATTTTAACTTCCAGATGAGTTTTCCCCTTCGGGCATTTATAAGCAAAGCCTGCAGGCTGCGGACCGTTCAATTTAACTTGAAAGTAACAGAAAAGCTCTACAGACATACAGCTTTAAGCCAGAATTATTAGCCCCCCTGTATATGTTCCCCCAATTTCCGTTTAAAGAAAATTATATATTTGTTTCAACACATTTCTAACATAAGTTTTAATGACTGATTTCTTTTATCTTTGCCATGATGACTGTACTTATTATTCTACTAGATATTTTTCAAGATACTAGTATTCAGCTCAGGCTCCGTTTACACTAATACACTTTGTTTTTAAAGCGGCGTTTTAGAACAAAACGATCCATGTGGCATTTACCTAGCGTTTCTGAAATGATCTTCGTCCACACTACACCACTGAAAATGCACATCATGGCCCACATATACTCTCTGGCACACCTCCCCGAGTTACAGCAGCACATGGCATCACGGATATACTACTTGATGTCATCTCACTAAGTCACTACTTGATGTCATCTATAAAAGTTGATAAACATGATGTTTAATTCATCTGGTCTCTATCTAACGACCCTTTGGTCTTTTGAATCCATTAATTGTTCTCAGGTAACGTGTTTTGGCTGAGCGCAAAGATAAGTTATTATTAATTCATGCAATTTGACATTGCTTGCCTTTACTTCATATATCGTATAAACATTGTATGTTAGTTTTATAATGTCCATTATTGACTATTAAAACTGATATTCAGCAAAAGAGAGCATGTGTGTCGCATTTTTTAATGAAAATGAAAGCAGGCAGTGATGTTATAGGCTCTGTTCTGTTATAAATATGCATACAGTAAAGATGACTGTCATATAAATATGTAGCTACACGACGCCTCAACATTTTTGGAGTCTGTTGATATCAAAATAAAAAGATATAGAACTTATATCGTGTTTTCAATTCATTAAGAAAGTGAAACAACAAAGCCAGAGAGATGCGAATGACGTTATAAAGTACACTGTTCCCTTTGAAGATTTACCCGACGTATCCTCAGGAGTTTGTTTTCCGTATCTAACTTGCGAAGTCTGAACTTACAAGGAAAGGATGCAGGACTGAACTGTGTGCACTTAATATTGAGAAAAAAGCCCCAATCAGCAGCCATGCCTTCGTTTTCAGATATCTCCGTTTTCCTCCATCCACACTGACACGGAGCAGCAGCTATTTAAAAGGAAAATAGCCTCTTTAATGTTTTCAAAACGCTCCGTTTCCAGTGCTCGAAAACTCCTGGGTAGTGTAGACGGAGGGCGTAACGGCAGCAAAACGTATGAGTTTTAAATCTAAAACGTATTAGTGTAAACAGGGCCTTATCATTTAAAGGCTTAACGAGGTTAATTAGGGTAATTGGGCATATCAATGTATAACAGTGGTTTGTTCTGTAGACAATTGAAAATAAATATAGCTTAAAAGGGCTAATAACATTGACCTTAACATAGTTTTAAAAAATTTAACCTGCTTTTATTCTAGCTGAAATAAATCAAATATGACTTTCTCCAGAAGAAAAAATATTATAGGAAATACTGTGGAAAACTCCTTGCTCTGTTAAACATCAATTTCAAAATGTAAAAAAAACGCATGACTGAAAGTGAGACCGATCCCATCACCTGTGCTCTGTATGAGCTCACTCTCTACGCTCTCACAAATCACTCCATTTACCTGCAGACATGGTATTCATTACATTTTAAACCTGCTCTAATAGAGCTCATAGGCTTGGTAATTCTATTGCCATCATTGTGGGAATAAATTACTGGGAACGAGCGTACAGTAAATGTCTTGATTAGGGCTGCTGTCTGCCAAAGCTGTCTTCTTTCGGCTTGCTCTCCCTCCCACTCAATTTCCACAAATATGCAATCCCATAGAGGAGGAAGGGATAATCAGGGGGGAATGTCTCACCTGAAGGATGGTGAAGTGTACAGGACAGAGAACTGCAGTGGAAGTGTGGCTCATTGGGCCGGTTACTCATGTGACAGCAGGGAAATGGCTCTTATAGCAGAGGACGATCTATCATTGTTAACACTGGAAAAAGCCTGTACAGTTGTTGAGTATTTGCCCTGCCTCTGCGTTTTACTGCTCATCTTGTGGTTTTTTCGGGGGGGGGGGGGGGGGGGGGGGGTAAATATACTTAAATGTGCTCACAATGTGGTATTTTTATGTGTCTTGTATGTTTGCCCAAACCCCACATATAAATACACTTACTGGCCATTTTATTAGGTACACCTTACGTACCGGGTTGGACCCCTTTTGCCTTCAGAACTGCTTTAATCCTTGATGGCATAGATTCAATAAGGTACTGGAAATATTCCTCAGAGATTTTGCTCCATATTGACATGATGGCATCACACATTTGCTGCAGATTTGTCGGCTGCACATCCATGATGTGAATCTCCCGTTCCACCACATCCCAAAGGTGCTCTATTGGATTGAGATCTGGTGACTGTGGAGGCCATTTGAGTACAGTGAACTCATTGTCATGTTCAAGAAACCAGTCTGAGATGATTTGCGCTTCATGACATGACACCAGAAGATGGGTGCACAAAGGGATTGACATGGTCAGCAGCAATACTCACTCAGGCTGTGGTGTTGACACCATGCTCAATTGGTACTAATGGGCCTAAAGTGTGCCAAGAAAATATCCCCCACACCATTACACCACCAACACCAGACTGAACCGCTGATACAAGGCAGGATGGATCCATGCTTTCATGTTGTTGACACCAAATTCTGACCCTACCATCCGAATGTTGCAGCAGAAATCGAGACTCAGACCAGGCAACATTTCTCCAATCTTCTATTGTCTAATTTTGAGCCTGTGTGAATTGTAGCCTCAGTTTCCTGTTTTTAGCTGACAGGAGTGGCACCCAGTGTGGTCTTCTGCTGCTGTAGCCCATCCGCCTCAAGGTTAGATGTGTGTTCAGAGATGCTTTTCTGCAGACCTCGGTTGTATCGAGTGGTTATTTGAGTTACTGTTGCCTTTCTATAAACTGGAACCAGTCTGGCCATTCTCCTCTGACCTCTGGCATTTGCATTATTTAAGCATGTACAGTTCATGCTTAGAAAAATATATGTGTACATGAGCAAAATATCAACATTTGACCACAGTTCACATGCAAGCTAGTCGACAGTGCGCTCCGCAGCTCTTGTGCTTTGTTTGGTCTTTCAACAAACCACCCTTACACTGCCATTGAAATGAATGGGTTTTATAGCGCATCCCATTCTGCATCTGCTTCTCTCCCGTTTTTCTCTTTCAGACAAAAAAATAAACATTTGGCCGATCATTTTGGCGGCTGAAAATTCTAAGCTTAAAAATGATAATAAATGTTATAAATTTAATAAAGAAATATTTACATCTATAATACTTGCAGCATATTAAAGTTTCTCGTGGATCAATTTAGAATTACGAAAAATATCATAACATATCATGACAATACCACTTCTAATCAGGTGCACAGCAGTGAAAGTGTGCATCTACGTCACATTCTATTAATCTACTGAGAACACCTCTAATGTTAAGACACTTCTCGGTACGTACTGTGTTTTTGGAGGGCTCCCAGGGTTCCACTTTGCTGACGTCCTGCATGTCCTGAAGTTGGCGCAGCTGGGACAGCGTGTGGTGACGCAGGGCCTCGTGCAGTGGCGTATCTCCGTCCTTGTCTTGAACGTCTAACTTGGCCTCGGCTCGCACCAAAAGCTGGACACAAACACATATTACTGAAATTAAACCTCGTGTTCTCAGTAGTGCTGATGATCATATTTACTAATGAGAATAAGCTTTTAAAGAGAAACTGAATCTTCTGACATCATTTACTCAGCTTTTACTTATTCTGTTCAATGCTAAAAAAGATAATTAGAAGAAAGCTGGAAAGTTGTTACCACTGACTTCCATAGCATGCGTTTTTCCTATTATGAAAGTCAATAGCTTCTTCAAAATATCTCCTGTAGCCTTTAACAGAAGGAAACTCAAAGGCTTGTAACCACTTGAGGGAGAGTAAATAGTCAAAACATTTGTATTTTTGGGTGAACTATCCCTTTAAGGGGCTAATAATATTGACCCTAGCAGTTTTTAAATTATTTTATTAATATATCATGTCACACAAAGAAAAAATGACTTTCTACAGAAGAAAAATATAATATAACAAGCACATTTTTCACAGTGTTTCCTGTTTAATATCACTTGGGAAATTTCCTGTCTATTACTATTATAAATTTTTCATATTTTGCATGAACTATCACTTTAATAGCATCTGAAGCATTTCAGATTTCATCATTCGTTAATACTTGAATATATTTGAGTGAATTATTATACATTACATATACATAAAAAAATAAATAAACATATTTTGAAATACAGGCTGAAGAACATGATTCTCACAGAAATCAGTCAAGTTTGGTGAAGAAAAAATCATGGTTTGGGGTTACACTCAGGCATGCGAGAGATCTGCAGAGTGGATGGCAACATCAACAGCCTGAGGTATCAAGACATTTGTGCTGCCCATTACATTACAAACCACAGGAGAGGGCAAATTCTTCAGCAGAATAGCGCTCCTCATACTTAAGCCTTCACATCAAAGTTCCTAAAAGCAAATAAAGTCAAGGTGCTCCAGGACTGGCCAGCCCAGTCACCAGACATGAACATTATTGAGCATGTCTGGGGTAAGATGAAAGAGGAAGCATTGTAGATGAATCCAAAGAATCTTGATGAACTCTGGGAGTCCTGCAAGAACGCTTTGCCATTCCAGATGACTTTATTAATAAGTGATTTGAGTCATTGCAGAGATGTGTGGATGCAGTCTTCCAAGCTCATGATGGAGTCAGATACAATATTCATTCTGTTTCCACTGCAGCGTGACTTTATATTCTATATTGTACATTATTTCTGTTCAGTGACAAGACTTTTGTCTAAGCAAAGTCAGTCCTTACTGTCCTAATTAAATAATTTAAAATTAAGGCATGACCACATTATATTGTGGTAAAATAAGCGTAATCTAGAGGCCTTTGCCTTTCATTTAAGCCACTTCTGATATCAAATGATCAACTAGAAGCAATTATTTGTTGTTCCTAAAACCTTCTAATAAATACATTAAAATACAACCCCATAAATTTAGGATGCACTTTAAATAAGCATGTTACTTGTGCTTAAAATATACTATCTGCATTTCAAGTGCACTTGTAATATATTTAAGAGTGCTTCTTTTCACCAAGCCATACAAATATCATACCACGTATGCTTAGAGAAGACTAAAACTGCACTGCTCTCATATAACCACAAGATGGCGCATCCAATCAGCATCCAGCGCTGCTCCCCGTACCTTTTCCTGGCATGGTCCAGATTGCTCGAGACTAAATGAATTCAATCGGAGGGGATAAATCTGCAGCAGGACTCCCTGCATTTTAATCTCAATACGGGGCACTTAGCTACATTGCTTCATTGATGTGTTGAGTGGGAAGACTGAGCGCTGGGGTGAGGGGTGCAGTCGTCAAACATCGGAAAAAAGAAAACAAATACAACCAAAGCTACTTACTCGCACTATCTGGGTGTGCTGGCGCTCCACTGCAAGGTGTAATGCCGTCTGCTGGTTAACATTCTGGACGTCCAAATTGGCGTTTCCCTATGGAGGAAGAGCAAATCAATAGTGTCCTTTAAACTCATTCTTATGTATATAAATACACTTGTTATAGTGTGTATTACATGCTACATTTATGTTTTCACTGAAATTCGATCAGGTATTGAAGATTAATTCTAGTCCCGAAGGTTGTTTGAGCTAATGGTGATTTGTATTCAGATATTCCCTGACTGAAAGCCCATAGCAACATCTCTCTCTGCATTTACTGCAGTGCAGCTCTACTGTGGTTCGTAGGCTTTAAGTCTCTGGCGTGAACCTTTTTTTTTTTTTCTTTGTCTCTGCCTCTCTTCCATCATGGCAGGTAGTTGACAAAAGGCTGGCGCAGCGTTCTCATAACGCTGCTGGAATGTTGCAATAACATTATTGCTATGCTGCGATATATAACGCTGAGCCATAGTGTCATGCGTGTGAAGGTGAGGCGCCAAATTCACATGCGCAGAATGAGAATCATTGAACTGGAATCTGCTCAACTTGATAACACTGTGTCCTTGCAGTGCGCTGCATTTAACACTATTTTAAATGCATTCACTAAAATAGAATAATTAAAATGGGTATTTAAAGGGGACCTATAATGCAAAAATCACTTTTGTATAGGTTCACACACAGTTGTGTGGCTGCAGTGTGTGAATATAACCAGCTCATATTAGCGAAAATGCTTTGATTTTATTTCTTTATAATCACGCTTGATAAAAACAGTCTGCAGAAACACTTTGATTGATATTCTCCCTTTGTACGTGTCACCAATGGGGCAAAGCCCCTCCCATTAATCACAATTTTTTTCCTCAGCATAGGATGCTAGTCTTGTTTTTGAATCTGCCGCTATGCTGACAAAAAGGCATTCATAGCTCCGCCCTCTTTTGAAAAGAGCACAATCTCATTTGAATTTAAAGCGACAGTCACCAAAATGGCACAATTAGGGGTAATGCTTTAAAATAATTATAGTGGCTTGAGAAAGCCAATAGCGCCACCATATTTGTACAGGGCTACCAGAACAAATGTCATTCAACCACACTAATCAAGACTAAAGCCAATCTGAAGATGCTGGACTTTAGCGCTGTGTATGGGTGTAGTAACGAGCGAACAAAGAAAAAGCACAAAGGCATCACATTTCTTAGGTAAGATTTCGTTTTTTACGTTTCTGTATGTTATGAACTTGTGTGCTAAACAAGTAACGTTATTGATGATAATACAGTCTTTTACCGCACTGACCATAAGGTAAAGTAGCACCAACCCTGCACTAAATACTAGGCTTATGCTAGTGTTGTTGAATAAAATAAGCAAACAATGTAAATGAAATATGACAAGATGCTGCCGTGCTAGAAACTTTATTTGTATTATTGTCAGCTAAGTAATTGAGTCGTTCATAACGGAGATGAGAAGTGAAAGCAGGAGACGGGGTGTGTTTCAGGAGATGGATTAGATCAAATTTAACAGGTAGGGAGGATAGTACATGCACACAAACACTCGTCTTTTTCAGAAATGCTAGTGTGGTGACTTAATGTAGAAAAGCGATATAAAATAACTTTTGTAATTTAAAAAAATATTCGTATAATGACCAGCGGGTAATCTCCCATTCATAGCTATATGTATATATGTGTATATCTCTAGCTCTGGATGGCCACAGTCCTCCACTGCACCTTGGTCCAGCATTAATTTCAAAGGAGCGCTACCCTGTACTTAAATGGCAGCTCTATTGATGCATTCCTTCCAATAGACAACAACAGCGTAGGTAACATCTAATGTAAATATCTATGCCAAGCGCCTAGCGAGAAACATGCCGATCCATGCTAGAAATATGCTAACCTATATGTAGTTATCTATCTATGCTGACTGTTTCAAATGTCTTAAAAACTACTTCAGTCGGCGCAATAGCCTAGTGGTTAGCGCGTCGACATATGGTGCAGTAGCACATCAGGGCGTCGCGAGTTCGAATCCCGGCTCGATGACATTTCCCTACCCTACCCCCCCCTCTCTCTCTCCAACTTCGCTTCCTGTCTAAATACTGTCCTATCTAATAAAGGCAAAATGGCCAAAATTAAATCTCTAAAAAAAAAAAACTACTTCAGTTATTTAAACTTTGAACGACTTCAAATTTTCAGACGAGGCTTTCTCAAGCTACCATAAAGTTTTACTTTTCACATGAACAAACTATTAGTAATAGATTTGTTAAGGTAATTATTCATCTTTGTTATTGTTAAGTTAAATATTCATATTAGTTCAATTTAACTCATGGTGCATTAACTAACGTTAACAAGTACATCTTTGAATTTTAACTATGCATTAGTTGATGTTGAACTATGATTAAAAGTATTCATAGCGCTCCACTTTTACCACATTTTTTGTTACAGCCTTATTCCGAAATGGATTACGTTTGGAGAAAACCAGGCAGCGCTCATCACCAGGCCAATACCATTCCTACAGTGAAGCATGGTGGTGGCAGTATCATGCTGTGGGAAAGACTAGTCAGGATAGAGGGAAAGATGAATGCAGCAATGTACAGAGACATCCTGAATGAAAACCTGCTACAGAGTGCTCTTGACCTCAGACTCTTCTAGAATCAGAATCAGTTTTATCTAGCAGGACAATGACCCAAAGCACAGAGCCAAAATATCAATAGAGTGGCTTCACAACAACTCGGTGAATGTCCTTGAGTGGCCCAGTCAGAGCCCAGACCTAAATCCTATTGAACATCTCTGTAGAGATCTGAAATGGGCTGTACACCGTCGCTTCCCATTCTACCTGATAAAGTTTGAGAGGTACTGCAAAGAGAAATGGGTAAAAATTCCCAAAGACAGGTGTGCCAAGCTTGTGGCATTATATTCAATAAGACTGGAGGCTGTAATTGCTGCCAAAGGTGCATAAAGTATTGAGCAAAGGCTGTGAATACTTATGTACATGTGATTTTTCAGCTTTTTTATTTTAAATAAATTTGCAAAAATTTCAAAATAACAGTACACACATTAACTAATGGACCATTATTCTAAAGTGTTACCCATTTAGGATTAAAGCCTCCATTGGTGAGTTTCTAAGAGTTATAAAACATTATTCTGTGGTATTTTGAGCTGAAACTTCACATACACACTCTAGGGATATCAGAGACTTATTTCACATCCTGTACATCATATGTCCTGTACATCTCACTGAGTCTTGTAACACAATTAAAGCAAATAAACACAAAGCTGAAATTCATTCTGACTGACTTGGTCCAATGAGAGTTACGTTATAAGCAAACTCTTGTCAGCTCTAATGACGTTAGATCAATTAGATCTTAGGTCTCAAACTCAATTCCTGGATGGCTCTGCACAGTTTAGCTCCAACTCTAATCAAACTCAGCTGATGCAACTAATGAAGGTGATCATGACTCTTTTAAACACCTCGATTATTTGGATCAGCTGTGTTTGAATAGGATTGGAGCAAAACTGTGCAGAGCTGTGGCCCTCCAGGAATTAAATTTGAGACCTATGAGTTAGATGCTTTCAACTTTTCTATTTGATATGGGGCACTGATACAGTGAAATGTGTGCTGCTGACCTGGTGAACTAGTAGCTCGGCCACCTCCACATGGTTGTTGAGCGCAGCCAGATGAAGAGCGGTGTAGCCATCGTCCTTCTTCTCGTCCACTATCCATGGTCGTGGCAGTTTGGAAAGCAGCACGCGCATAGCACTGCAGAACAAAGATCAGAATACAAAGTTTTAGTAATTGACAAAAAAAAATGACCTAATGAATACCAGTAGGCTCACATGGAAACTGCACGCATAGAAATCTGCATATTTCTGCATATTTTTTAGCCTATCATTGAGTGCTTATTTAGAATATTAGGGAATAATATGCAAACGTAATTTGATTTATGCACAATACAGTTTGTAATACAGTAAGTAATATTTTCTGTTGTTAGTAGATAGATTATACAAGACTTATCAAACAAGTGGTTCTAATTGGATTTGCACTTAAAAACTTAAGTAAAATAAAATTAATATAAAATAAATTACATATAAAAATTAAAATTAATATAAAAACAATTACAATGAAATAAATTAAAGTACATAAAATAAAATGCATAATTAAAATTCAAAATTCAAACACAAAGTAAATAAAAATAAAATATAAAATAAATAAAAAAATGAATATAAAATAAAAAAATATATAAAATATAAAATAAATGTAAAATATAAAATAAATTAATAAATATAAAATATAAATTAAATAAAAAATAAATAAATATAAAATAGATCAATTAAATTCATCAGTTGTGGAGTAAATAAGACATGTTAAAAGTTCCAGAGACGTTCTCTCTGATTCAGTGATAAATAAGTAAAAAAAAATATAGCAGCTTAAAGACTCCTCTCATATGGAGAAATCACATGCATTGCTCACATGTGAGTTTTTCCACAGACTTCAACAGAGTCTAAAAATCTTGATGTTACTGTGGATCTCGTCTATCAAATTCTATCTTTATTTTGTATTTCCTATTGGATTCATATCAGGTGATTGGCTGGGCCATTCTACAGCTTGATTTTCTTTCTCTTAAAGTTTCCTTGGCTGTGTTTTAGATTATCGTCTTGCTGAAAGGTCCTCATCTTCATCATCCTGCTAATGTAGATGTTGGATTGAAGCAGTTAATATCTATTTACAATGAGGAAGAGCAGAAGGTTGCCGAATAACTACTGAGAGATTTTAGCTGCTGTCTGAGCTTTCCATGCCTTTACACCTTCCTTTCTTCATGTGTTCAGTACTTTTTTCCTGTGTCATTTCATTTTATTACACATACCTTCATTTGTAAACTAATTAATATTGTTTTCTTTGCATATATGGATTCCTTTGGTTGCCACCAACATCCGGTGTAAATTTCAAGTCAACAGCACCTTTAGAAGTATGTTTTCTAAAAAAAAAATGGTGACGTGTTTAATACTTATTTCGCCCACTGTATTTTTTTTAATTTCATGTGTTTTTAGTTACCATATTTTCAAAATCACTCAGCATAAATCCAGATATATATATTTAATTATGCACAGAAAAAAAAATCTGCGCAGAAATAGCACAACGTTTCCGCAAATCCATGTTGCCTTAGTTATAAGTGGCTTCAGTGAATGAGGCTGTGAACGGCACAGAGAATCACACGAGTATGATAAATTGATATGAAACCACAAATCAACAGGGAACGACAAATCGTTTTCTAGCACCTGCTCAGATCCGCAGATCAAAACTTGGAGCCTGACCTGGAATCAGCAGGTAGGACCATGGCATATGTTCACAAGGCAAACGGGAAGCTGATCAGAAATTGATGCAGCTCCTATAATAAGAACATGAGGTAACAAGTAAACCAGAACAGAATTAGTGAGGAGAATCTATGACCACCAGCTGAAAAACAGGCAGAACGGTGACATTGTACAAGATAAGAGTAAAAGGGATGGCTGCAATAAGAGAAATAGAACAGTAAATAAGAGAAAACAGAGCAATAAAAGCTAATAGAGCACTTTAACAATGACTATTAAAGAGGACAAATATCGTTCTTTAAGATGTAAACCTCAAAGGTAAACCTACTCACATTAGCTCAAATGTTTTAAAGAATGTTCAAATCCAGAACTATAAGCAATTTTAATTAGTCCACGTCTTCATGATTAGAAGAACCGGAAGCGGTGGATTCAAATCTCATCCAATATTTACGAATATTTGCAGTGCATTTCTATATTTGGTTTTGTTGCATATATTTCTAGCGAATTTCTATATTTAATTGCATTGTGAATATTTGCAGCCCATTTCTATATTTGGTTGCATTGTTAATAATTGCAGCTGGTTTCTATAGTTAGTTGCGTTGCAAATATTTAGAGTTGGTTTCTATAGTTGGTTGCTTTGCAAATATTTCCAGTGAGTTTCTCTATTTAGTTTTGTAAATATTTGCCGCGGGTTTGTATATTTGGCTTTGTTGTGAATATTTTCCGAGCATTTCTATATTTGCTTGGTGTGAATATTTGCAGCGCATTTCTATATTTGGTTGTGTTACGAATATCTGCAGCGCATTTCTATACTTGGTTTTGTTGTGAATATTTGTAACGAATTTCTATATTTAGTTGCGTTACGAATATTTGCAGCGTATTTCTATTTAGTTGCGTTACAAATATTTGCTGCACATTTCTATATTTCGTTGGTGTGTATATTTGCAGCGCATTTCTATATTTGGTTGAGTTGCGAATATCAGCAGCAAGTTAATATATTTGGTTGCGTTGCGAATAGTTGCAGGGCATTTCTATATTTGGTTGAGTTGCGAATATTTACAGCGATTTTCTATATTGGGCTGCATTGCGAATATCAGCAGAAAGTTAATATATTTGGTTGTGTTGTGAATATTTGCAGGGCATTTCTATATTTGGTTGAGTTGCGAATATTTACAGCGATTTTCTATATTGGGCTGCATTGCGAATATCAGCAGAAAGTTAATATATTTGGTTGTGTTGCGAATATTTGCAGTGCATTTCTATATTTGGTTGTGTTGCGAATATTTGTAGCGAGTTTCTATATTTTGTTGCGTTACGAATATTTTCAGCACATTTCTATTTTTGGTTGAGTTACAAATATTTGCAGCGCATTTCTATATTTGATTGCATTGCTGATATTTGTAGCTGGTTTCTATATTTGGTTGTGTTGCGATTATTTGCAGCAAGTTTCTTTAGTTGTGTTGCGAATATTTGCAGCGAGTTTCTATATTTTGTTGTGTTGCGAATATTTGCAGCGCATTTCTATTTTAGTTTATGTTACAAATATTCGCAGCACATTTCTATATTTGGTTGTGTTGCAAATATTTGCAGCGAGTTTCTATTTTACGTTGTGTTGCAAATATTTGCTAATAGTGGGAGATGGTTTCTAAATTTGGTTTTGTTATGAACATTTGTAGCGCATTTCTATATTTGATTGTGTTTCGAATATTTGCAGCGAGTTTCTATATTTGGTTGTGTTGCGAATATTTGTAGCAAGTTTCTATATTTGGTTGTGTTGCGAATATTTGTAGCGAGTTTCTATATTTGGTTGTGTTGCGAATATTTGCAGCAAGTTTCTATATTTGGTTGTGTTGCGAATATTTGTAGCGAGTTTCTATATTTGGTAGTGTTGCGAATATTTGCAGCGAGTTTCTATATTTGGTAGTGTTGCGAATATTTGCAGCGAGTTTCTTTATTTGGTTGTGTTGCGAATATTTGCAGCGAGTTTCTATATTTGGTTGCGTTGCGAATATTTGCAGCGAGTTTGTTTATTTGGTTGTGTTGCGAATATTTGCAGCGAGTTTCTATATTTGGTTGTGTTGCGAATATTTGCAGCGCATTTCTATATTTGGTTGTGTTGCGAATATTTGCAGCGCATTTCTATATTTGGTTGTGTTGCGAATATTTGGAGCGCATTTCTATATTTGGTTGTGTTGCGAATATTTGCAGCGCATTTCTATATTTGGTTGTGTTACGAATATTTGGAGCGCATTTCTATATTTGGTTGCATTGCGAATATTTGCAGCGAGTTTCTATATTTTGTTGTGTTGCGAATATTTGCCACGCATTTCTATATTTGGTTGCATTGCGAATATTTGCAGCGAGCTTCTCAACTCCCACGATTCCACAAAGTCACAGCGTCATCAAACTACACCTTTGTTTGTTATGAATACATGCCATCTAGTAGTGAAAATGACATATTGTCCCTTATAAAAAAAACTCTGAGCTTAATACCAGCTCTTAAAAGTGAAATGTTTCTTTGACTGCATCGAAAAAATCTCCACATGCTGACTGCAACACATCCAAACCCATCAAACCCTCAGAAAACTGACACACGCAAGCAATCTCACAATCAGTTTGTGATGAATCAAGGTAATATCACATCACTGTGCTAAAAAAAAATGCAGGGTTTGCATTTTTAAAAGAATTTGAGTGTTAAGGGACTTCTTAAGCTACCATTGATGGAATAAGCGGAAATAGATGAAGAAGCATCTAAAAGAAGAGAAGAAAGAAATTGATGAATGTAATTTCAGAGATGAGGCGGATTTGTGGAAACCTCTGGAGTGCCACTTTTTTTTTTTTGCTGCAGGGTGGATTCTTGTAAACCCAAAGCCAGTCTCCAGTTTCCTAGGTAGTGCAGAGGAAGAGTATGAGCTCAGTACACATTTGGAGCGCTGTGCAGCAAAGCAGCGATACTGCAGTACACACTGCGCGCATTGCACATACGCCCAGTTACATCTTTATACCTGAAATACTCTCGCCAGTTTGTGGACATGTAAAATGAGTCAATATAAAACCGGGCGATGAGATAAAAGTTTCCATACCTCCACTAAGCCACGTGAATCACTTAAGTGCAGTAAGTTGTAGAGCAATTGGTGCATTGTAAGAATTGGGTTTAACATGCAGTGGTGGAAATGCAAGGTAGTAGGCAGTGCGGAAAATGACTGGCACTAGTGCGCACTTTGTGTAAGCGACAATAAGATGGACAGGTGCCAGTAGGCCACTGATGTTGTGACTTGCAAATCCTTCCAGATGCGGTGTAGATTGACAGGCTGCCTACCACGGTGGTGGAAATGGGCAGGCATTAATATTAATGCAGCTCGCTGGCACCACTGCATTGCAGTCAACTTTTTTTGTGTGTTGAGGAGGAGTTCAAAGAACACTAAAAATATGCAGTCTGTGGCATAAACCCCTTGTAATTCCTCCCTGGTAATGATTCGCTTGACTGTGAACAAAAGCAAATTGAGATGATGAATGGCTTGGAAACCTTGATATCGACTTGACATAGGTAAGCAGTGCCTATATAAAGGGGATGTAGCAATGACAACACTTAGCGAACACGGGGGCAAATGGAGAAGTGAAAGAAATAGGGAAAGGCAGGAGGAGAAGTGAGGTGAAGGAGAAGCATGATGGAACTGGGTCACCCTGTGAGATACGAAGATCCCTCAGGAGCATGCAGACGAGGCCTGTTGTCTCAGGTAGCCACATGGTAATTTGTCATAGGCTTGGAGCTCACTGTTACTAGGAAGGAAACGGCTAATGCTAGCTTACTGCAGCACAAGTAGGTTGGTGGCAGCATAGTTCAATGGTTCAGTGCAGCAAAAAGTGAAGCGACTACGTATGGGAGGCCTAGAAAAAAAAGTGAAGCTGGAATCAAGACACTAGAAACTGTGATGTTAAGATTGGTTTGTACCATCTCTTCATATATAGCAGAGGTGCCCAAAGTAGGGCCCGCGGGCCAAAGTTGGCCCAATGTAACCTTTGGTTTGGCCCTTCATCCCATTTGAAAAGAGAGGGAGAATGATGGGGAGCTGGTTGGGGTGAATTACTTTGACAGAGATCGTTATTACGAATTTAACGTGACCTTTTGTTTCTTTGTTTAATTGCGGAGCTATAAAAAAGCCAACTAAAATTAAATGTTTCATTTAAATGTTGAAAATAAGACTTTTAAAAATGTAAATACTGTCAGATAGAGGACAATGCACAAGCCATCAGTAACTAGTCTATTCAGCTTTGAACTTCATTGTGTTTTAAATGGGATTGTTTATGTTTTTACTATAATAAGTTCATTATAAAATGTTAAATATGACACGGCATCATTAATTAATATGTTTTAAAGCAATGTTTTCTAGTTTTTTTAAATATTAGCAAATAAATTTGCAAAGTACTTATGGCAAATTGAATGTAATACAGCTTGGTTCGTTTAACTTCGACCCACAGCGAAAAGTGAAGGGTGAGTAAATGATGGCAGAATTTTAATCTCTTTAAGTCAGTAGATCATACGAACAGCTACAGGTCTATACCACCGGCAATTGACTTTGCTTTACACAATACTGAAAAACTAGCTATGGCTTACAAAAAAATGTAAACAATGAACAAAAATGCCAAAATGTCTGGTAAGTAAAGACAAAACTGTTAAGTGGTGCATCTTGCATAATGTCAAAGACTATAGAATACACAAGATGTGTCACTCATATAGTTTTGAATGGGCAAAAGTGTAACGGTCAATATGGGTAATGAAGCCCTGCGTACTAGTACAGGAGCCATTCATCGTTCTATATATCGACTTATGTTTTTCTAGGGAGATATTCGGACCAGACGTGGGCTTTTACATTTTTGTGGTCAACAAACCCACTTGAATCTCAGCGAATACTTGCTTCACAGACTTAAGAAATTTAAACAAGACATTATCTGAGTCCCTTTAATGCAAGTCATTTCACTCGGTGGTCATCTTTGCAATGACTTTTGGGCAGTATGTTTGGGCATTCTATCTGAATGGGGAAACATCAAATGTTCCAAAACTATTTGCCAAGCTTATGATTACATATTTGGAATCACCAATAAAATTAAACAACATCTGTCTCATAAGTTTGGTTTCTAAACGTTCAAATCTTCCTTCAAAACGTTCAAATGTCCTTGGCAGATTGTGTTTTCTTTCACTGGGCCTTTTCCCCTACGCAAAGAAACTTTCCAAAGACATCTGTTTCTTACTCAATTTTCTAGATTGTGAGTTACATTTTGGCGCTTAAGTGACCGAGATAATACGATGATTTTTCAAAATAAAAGATAGTTCAGACTTGGATAATAAATAAAACAGAAATAATTAATGATTCCTTGTGCGGCCCAGTACCAGCTGATCGCTGGCCCGGGTTTGGGGACCACTGCTGTAAATTACCATCAATAGAAAAAAATTCTTTTGAAACACAAGATGCAGATGCAAGCTGAATCCCTCGGATTTCAACTTCTCCATCATTTTCTTACCTGTCAGTTCGAGTTAAGCGGATACGGTGACCCCCAGGTGATCATATGCGTTTCTATAGTGACCATATATGAATTATTCAACTCTTTAGCATGGGTCAGTTATTACAATGGGTCAGTATGCAAAGTCTAAACACGCGCTGACAGTCATTTCATTTTGTGCTCTAATAAACGTTGATTCATTAATAAGAGGCACAGGAAGCCATTGAACATGAACTCTGAATATTGATCGATGCAATGAGTCTACATTTGCCATCAACAAAAAGAGCATCATAAAGAGAAATTCTACAAAGTTTAGACCATTTTGATGGATGTAAACAAAAACAATGGTCCCTACATATTTCCTGTTTTACATATCTATAGCTTCCGGGAATCCAAAAATAGCCGCATATTGATAAATAATGCTATGACAGCTGTTTTAATATTAAATTATAATTGGATTGCTTCTTGTTACAGTTATGAAATAGTTTGATAAGTAGTAAATGTTCATGTGCCAATGACATGACCACATTGAAATGGTCTATACTAAGGATATACTATGTTTTACTGACTTTTACACACACCTCCCTTCCTCACTGCTACTACTGATATCATCCAGTCATGCCTCTTAACATTACAACACCGGCTACGACAACTATTGGCTCGGAATCACCACTTGGCCAACCCCCAGAACATGTACGGCCACTCTTATTGGGCAAAACGCAATTTGGCTTGTGTCAGTTTGTCCTTGGATAGTCTGGCTTGATTGATTACAGTCCTTTACCCCAGTGGAGGTGGATATATGCATGTGGGGGAAAGGTTGAAATGTGCATTGTCTGAATTGTTTTCCGTTTTTGGTTTGCAGTGAGAGCAGCAGATTTGGGAAAGGTGACTTGACATGTAGAATATAAAAAGATATTTCATAATAACATTAAAAAGACTGTAAATTATGTATTTTTGCCCCCTTGTTGAAAAGCTTGCGACTTGTCTGGTGTACACAGCTAATATTAAATTATTTAACTTGACTGTGTTATAATGCAAGTCTTTTGAACAGCTTTGCTGATGGCACGGTAGCTCAGTGGTTAGCACTGCCACCTCCCAAGCTGGAGGGTCGCTGGCTGGGGTCCCAGCCGGGCCAGTTAGCATTTCTGTGTGAAGTTTGCATGTTCTTCCCGTGTTGGCGTGGGTTTCCTCCAGGTGCTCCGGTTTCCCCCACAGACCAAAGACATGCAGTATAAGTGAATTGGGTAAACAAATTTGGTCGTAGTGTATGATTGTGTGTGAATAGGTGTTTCCCAGTATTGGGTTGCAGCTGGAAGGTCATTCGCTGTGTAAAACATATGCTGGAATAGTTGGTGGTTAATTCCGCTGTGGTAAATAAGGGACAAAGCCAAAGGAAAATTAATGAATGAATAGCTTTGCATTAAAACAATGTCTCAAATTGTTGAACTTCTCCATTAAAATGTTTCTTCCTTAGAAGACAAAACAAAGACAAACGGCACAGAAATTACATTTCCTTCATAATCCAAGGAAACAGCTCAGATTTTAAAAGTCACTTACAATATATAGCATAGGAGACCATTTTAATTCATTTATTTCATTTAGAGATGACAGTCTTAGGAAAGTATTTTAATTGAATGTACTAAATAATCGAGTTTTTTTTGTTCATTTTGACTAAATATTTTCCTTAGTTTACTTAAGCTGGATTTATACTTTCGCCTGGCGCTGCATCACGCACCTCACGAAACGAATGAGGTTTTTACACTTGGCGCGTTTGCTGTTGAGATATTCTTTAAAACAACATGGGGTGGCCAAAAGAAACCTATTGTAAAGTAAGACGGATTAACAGTGAAGTAGAAAGTCTCTGGAACTACGTCATATCATTAATATTATTGAAGATTTTTAAACTAATAATTTCAATTATTTATATAAATTATTTTAATGATTATAAAGATTTTAATTACCATTCAAGATTTTTTTTAATTCAAACTTTGATGCATAACTTGTTTTTGTTCATATCTCGGACAGTCTAACCTATTAAAGTTTATTAAAATATTATTGACTACAGAACATGGGTTGCTCTACAAATATATATATTTATTATGGCAAGAATAAAAGCAAAAAAAAAAAGTACACTTACTAAAAAATACTGAAGTTTTTTTTTTGATTAATGCCACTTAAACTTATCCCTCAAGTTTTTCCAAACTTTAAAAAAAACTTTCTTCCATTCCCACGGCTGTTGCAATTTCTAGACAAGAATTATTGATCTGGTTATCTCTATGATCATGGATCATAAAGTTGTCTGTACAGTCATACCCGTTTCAAACAAAATATCTTCTAAGTGATCTTCATAGTCAACTCAAACGCGATGCACAAACTGTTTGCCCGAGTCTCAGTGATGACGTCATATTCGCCGCACGCACTCAAGCGAACCTGTAGAGTATAAACCAGACTTTAATGTTATCCTATTAAAGAGATAGTTCACTCAAAAAAGAAAATTGACTCGCTATTTAATCGCCCTCAAGTGGTGAGTTAAAAAAACTGATCAGGATATAAGGTTTAATATCATTCAATCATGAACCGGCATCAATATCTGACCAAAGGTGGCAATGACACAACCCGAAATTAACATGTGAAATCTCTGTAACAAGGCGACCATCAACCAATTTTCTTAGAGGAGGACAAACCGATCATTGCTGCATCTCCGATACAAGTTTTATAAATGGAGAAAACTCAAAAGCACTGCAGTGTTTGAATGCGCTGTGTTTTCCTGAGGTAATTAGTCTGCCATTATTACTGAAATGTGTATATTCCATAATATTCCAATGTATGAGGCAGCTTGGTTAGTTCTACTAGCATGAACCGTGGCACGCACGCAGCATTCTGGAAAGTTTAAGTGTTTTCAACTAGGAGCGCCTGGAAAATGCGGGCATGTCACACTGTGTGCACTCCCTATTTGAGAGCGCCTCGATTGGAAATAACACTAACTTACACCCTAAGCTTATTGGCATTCCTTCCCAGGTGCACACTTGGCAGCCAGTTTAATAAAACTATAGCATTCATACCAAAACTTATCATTATTGACAATGGTGTACAGTCAATAAATACTGATACCATTTTTAATCTCCCACCCTTATTTCAAACCTTTATTAGTTCCTTTCTCCTGTTGAACACAGAGGAATATATTTGAAGAAAGATGAAACCATCAACTTTCATAATAGAAAAAACCAATACCATGGAAGTCAATGGGGACAGATTACCAGCATTCTCAAAATAATATTTTATTATGTTCAACAGAAGAAAGTCTAACCGGTTTGGACCAAGTAAAGGGTAAGTAATTGATGACAGAATTTTCAATTTTTGGTAAACTATCCACCTGTCATAATTTCCTCAGGTTGTCTTAGTAGGCACTGCCAATAAAACGTCTGAAATCCAAGAACACCAAAGTGTCAATAGTAGTCAACGCTGCTCTTATTGTGGGGTGTTTCCACTGCTGGGTCTTACAGCGAGTGTGGAGTGGGGGTTGGAGATCAGCAGAGGTACAGCCGCAATGGGGCTGACTGGAACAATGCTGAGGAATTGAGAGACCGGCTGCCACAGGCTTCCCCCGACAGCACTCGGGTCGGCCCATAAATCACTTTTATGCCGTCTGCCGCTCAGCAGCTTTGCCCGCACCATGATGGCATGCTTAAAGGACTGAGGAACGATGGAGAGAGAGAGAAACAGACCAAGAAATAAACATGCTGGAGTGTATAATGTGTTGGAAATTTCAGAACCCAAACCAGGAGACTGGTTACAAGCAGAATTGATATTGAGATGTGTTGGTTGTTCTGCAGTCAACCAGTCATCTTCAACAATTCCACATGAGTCTGAAACAGCCTACAAGAATCTCTTACAGTCCACAAGAGTCTAATGCTGTGCTCACATCAGACGCAGCATGCGCAAACAAATCACACTATTCACACTAAAATACATTGAGTTTACTTGCTTCATTCACATCACAATAGATATGGATTCGAGTCATGGGCACGGATTCTGTCTGCCCAGTGACTCAAGCTTCATTGCTAAATGGCTAACATGGATTTTATTAAGAGAGTAGCTGTGCTTTAGGATGCTGAAAAAACGGCGTATATTCGTTCGGCGCAGTGTCTGAGTCCACTAGATCCTTTCTGAGGTGCACTCAGATCTGTGAGTTCATCAACTCTTCCAGAAACTGTATATGGATGATGGAAGCGTTCAGCAGTGCTTTAGACTGAGCCAAGCCCAGTTTGATGAGCTGTTGTCCGATGTCTGCAAGAGGATTTGCCCTCGGGACACCAACAACAGGCACTACAGCATAAAGACTCCCCTACAAGAGCAAGATCCTGATTTGTTAACGCGACGAAGCTCCAACTCAAACGATTCACGCGTTAAGCACATCAAACATGCAAAACACTCAACATGCACTGCTTCATTCACCTGAATCGCATCATTTGCGCCGCCTTATTTGTGCGAATCCTGCCACAGAATGTGTATTCGCGTCTTTGCACTGACGTAACATGTAAACGCACCATTAAGAATCTAATTTAGTCTATTTTGAGCTAAGTTGTCTTGTTTATTATATGTTATAGGAGGTGGAGGTGTTAAGGTGGAGACAAAGAGCATGAAAATGCGGTAGATAGGTGAAAGAACCTGTCCAGCCACTGACCAGTCAAGTTTATCAACAAAAGAGTTTCTTTAAAAACCTAAGAATACAACTTTTCAGTCACATAGTATTGTTAATTTGGAACTAGTTTATAGAAATGTATATTCCCTCAAGTGTTATAATCAAATACACTGAATTTGAAGGGTGTGTTTAAGGTATATATAGATATATTATGATGAGGTGAAGGTAGAACTGGGTGATATGACATATCTCATGTATCGATATAAGTCACCTCATATTCTGCTAATCATAATTACAATATATACCTTTTATGTACATTCAAATAACCTTTTTTTTTTTTGAAAACTTACTCCATATGTGATCATATTCATCACTTTAAAATTCAAGTCAAATGTTCGAATAATGTCAATATAGAAAATAAAAATGAATGCAATAAACACTTTTCCAAAACTAGTCCTTAATGATTACAGGCCCAGCATAAAATTTAGCTAAATCAAATGCAAAACGTAAACATAGAACCCTAGGTGAAGGTGTCACTTGGATCACTTGAAACAACATCAAATATCTTGACTCACCCTCCTACCTTTTAGTTGCAATACAATGACAAATAAGAAATCAAATCTGGCTCCCCAGACAGGTCTGTTGTTTGTAATCAGTCCCATCTAGACTTAAGATCTGTGCCAAAATTAATCAGACAATTAACATTTAAAAAACTAATTCGTCTTTTTATGCAGACCCCAAGGCCTATAGTAATTAAAAGCCATGCTTAACTCAATACTTATCACCATTCAGTCAGTCAGGTTCTGGGTGTGATTGATGAGATCTCTTGTTACAGAGGTACCTTAACTCAGCACTTCCAGGACAGCTTTCTAAACCACAGAATTACCCACGGGTGCTGCACCCAGTCAAAGCGCCGATTGTCAGTGTAAAGCTCTCAAATCGTTGCTGGAAATCTTAGCTGTGCAACATTTGCAGTGAATGCAAGCACACATCACATTTAAGAATAGATTTTAGAGCCGTTTTGCTAAGTAAACAGACTTCATTGGGTAAAAATCTGAGCTATGGATACAGTTGACGTCAAAATTAATTCTTCAACTGTATATGCTTGTGAGATATACATAATTCACAACATAGCTACAATGTTATATACAGTTAATATACTGTTGTTTGGAATACTTGGTTCTGATTGGTCAGTCACAACATTCTAAGCTATGTTATTTCCAGATGACAACTGCTGAAACTAATATAGCAGGTTCATCTGAATACTTCAAATCATCCTTATAAGTGAATTCATTCACATCTATTTACACACAAGTCTGTCACGGCACTGTTTTTGACTGTTTGGTGCTATCTTGTGACTGAATAACACACATGTTAGTGTATGCTCCATTCAGCAGTTTTTGTTTGTCAGATTTGCTTTTAATTAAAGAATTAACAAACTACTTAGGCTTAGAACAAAGTTTTGTCAAGTATCAATGTAAAAAGCAGGATAAAGTACATCCAGGCGGTTGTTAGTGTCTAATTTTTACGTTTTGTGGAAAGCACCCATGTAAAAAGTGGGATAATGTACATTTATGTGGTTGTTATTGTCTAACTTATGTTTTGTGGCAAGTACCCTTGAAAATAAAGGGATAAAGTACATACAGGCAGTTGTTATGATAGAATAAAGCCCTTCAGTCTGATACAACAGCGCTTCACTTCACATTAGGCTGCCAATTAGCCATTGATAAACATTATACTTTACATAAAACATACAACTCTTCCTCCTACTGCGCATTGTAGAACAACTGAACTTAAACTGAAGTAGAAAAGACAGACTACAAGTTCATCAATTAGTCGCCGTTCTTTCTCTGATCGATAACCTGGTAATTAACCAAACATTCACAATTTATGAGCAAAAAAGAAAACTAGAGGGTGCACATTTGTTTAATCCACAGTACACTTTCTTCATCTTAGAGTAAGTGGAATTTAACCCAAGAGACTATTGACATGAAAAAAGGCTGACTGGACCGATTGATCACCTCGCTGATTGAGAAGATGGAGGTAATCCTCCTGATGAGCGTCTTCATTGACATCGCATACAACAAAATGGCATCCGTCATTGCAAAGCTTGTCAATTAGCTTGTTATTAAAACTTTAACAAAACTAAAAATGGTTGATGGGGGCTGCTCTTTCTGAAGTTGAACTTTCTAACGTCCCCGGTTTCTGGGTGATGCTTTTAAAATGTCCTGAATGAATCGCTCACTCACTTTTTTCGTGCTGCATGAATTATAAAATGTGTCTTTTTTTGGCTGAAAGTTGGGCCTTAAGCTGGTTCATTACTCAGAGTGCATTACACCTGGCAAAGGATCAATTTCAGTAATGGCCATAAATACAGAGCATTTGAATGCCAATGCATTAGACTGCAAAAGGTTTTAATTTAATTGTACATCACAATTACGAAAAGAAAGGCAAAAGCTCTGAAAGTCTTGAGGATTTTCAACTTTTTATCTAGAGATGTTATTACGGTGCGTAAAGTGACGATGAAAGTTAGAAAACGGTATCCCTGAAGACTTGCCGAACACTGCTGCAAGCACGGTGGAAAAGGAGAAGCCTCAGGACCATTTCAGACCACAGATTTACATTATTTAACAGAGACATTACACTAAATGGTGTGAAAACATTACTTTGAGAGATCAGATAGTGCCTTCAGCACCGTAATTATTTCTGTGTGGGGGTGGGTACAATGCAGAGGAAGCATACTGCAGGTAGAGAGCACAGTAGAGGAGGACAATGCGTGATATGACAGAGGACGCTGATGGCTAAAACCAGCTCACCACACTGAATGATGGAACTTCCTCATTAAAAATGTCTGTAGCTTTGCCTCAAGCTACGTCCACAAAGCAAAAATACATTTTTCTTTTGCAGATTCCAAAAGTTTCACGCCTATATGTGTATCCCTTTTAGAAATGTCTGCTTTATTAACTAGACAACCAGTGGAGACGCATTAACAGTTACACATTAGATATGTATTACACCAGTTTAACCCAGTTTTTCAGTTTGATCTGAATAAAGTACATCCAGGCGGTCGTTATCTTTTTTTTCGTTTTGTGGCAAGTACACATGTAAAAAGTGGGATAAAGTATATCCAGGGGGTTGCTACTGCATAATTTTTACATTTTGTGGCAAGTACTCATGTAAAAAGTGGGATAAAGTACATACAGGTGGTTGTTATTATCTACTTTTTAAATTGTGGCAAGTACCAATGTAAAAAAGTGGGATAAAGTACATGCAGGCGGTTGTTATTATCTACTTTTTACATTTTGTGGCAAGTACCCATGTATAAAGCAGAATAATGTACATTCAGGTGGTTGTTATCACCTAATATTTTTTACGATTTGTGGCAAGTACCCAGTAAAAAGTAGAATAATGTACATTCAGGTGGTTGTTATCACCTAATATTTTTTACGATTTGTGGCAAGTACCCAGTAAAAAGTAGAATAATGTACATTCAGGTGGTTGTTATCACCTAATATTTTTTACGTTTTGTGGCAAGTATCCAGTAAAAAGAGAGAAAGTACATCCAGGCGGTTGTTATTGCCTAATTTTCACGTTTTGTGGCAAGTACCCAAGTAATAAGTGGAATAAAGTACATCCAGGCGGTTGTTATTGCCTAATTTTCACGTTTTGTGGCAAGTACCCATGTAATAAGTGGAATAAAGTACATCCAGGTGGTTGATATTGCCTAATTTTCACGTTTTGTGGCAAGTACCCATGTAATAAGTGGAATAAAGTACATCCAGGCGGTTGTTATTGCCTAATTTTCACGTTTTGTGGCAAGTACCCAAGTAATAAGTGGAATAAAGTACATCCAGGCGGTTGTTATCGAAAAAAAGCCCTTCAGTCTCATACAACAGTGCTTTACTTCACGTCAGGCTGCCAATAAGCCAAATATACTTTATACTTTACATAAAGCATACAACTCTTCCACTTACTGTGCAATGTAGAACAACTGGACTTAAACTGAAGTAGAAAAGTAGATTACATGTACGTCCACACAGCAACAAGCAATTTTTCTTTTGCAGATTCTAAAAGTTTCACGTCCATACATGTATTCCTTTAAGAAATGTCTGCTTTCAGATGAAACAGAAAAACTGGGTTGTGTCTCCGCTCGTTGTCTAATTAATACAGCATAACCAAGATTTGTTGTAATAGTGTTAATTAACTTAGCGATGCCTGCAGCACAAACACATCTCTGCAATCCATTATTGTTGTTGTTACTGGTTGTTACGTGTGCAGGGTTCCTCATTTTTCTGGTAACATGGTGCAATGGCGTAATCGTTTCCAAAATGTTGTGTTGTAGCTACATGGCTACAAATCAAAAAGTTTGTTTCAGAGCACCAACAATGTTTCTGTTATGCAGACAAAAGGCCAAAGTTATATCATTTTTTTTGCAAATTGATTCAATTTATCGAATCATCCATTGTAGACTAGGCCTCAGTAAGCCAGAACGTGAATCCTGAAAATTAATGAAAAGCTCAAGAGCAGGGGTGCCCAAACTCAGTCCTGGAGGGCTGGTGTCCGGCAGAGTTTAGCTCAGACTTGCTTTAACATACCTGCCAGAAAGTTTCTAGTCCACCTAATAAGAGCTTGATTACCTGGTTCAGGTACTTCTACTTGAAGTTGGAGCTAAACTCTGCAGGGCACCGGCCCTCCAGGATCGACTTTGGGCACCCCTGCTCAAGAGGGAACAATACAAACATGAACCCTGAGAAATATTCTAGCGTGTCCTAGAACCAAGATAAATCCCTTGCTCAATATGAGTTAGTTAGTTAAGCTAGTGTCCGGGTTTGATTCAAATTGCACTCTAGTACAGACTTTTCAGAAAGCTTCAAGCACTACTCGCTCCCCCTCTAATCTCACACCTAACTGCATATGATACTAAGTTTAGTACCGAGGAGAGGCAAGATCTACCATATGCAGCATGTTCCAGCACTATTTAAAAGAGAACAGAGTATGAAGGGGGTGTTTAGATGCATAAGAGTAGGGGATGGAGGGGGTTGGTGTTAGAAAAGCAGAGGAGGGGAAAGGAGTGAGGGAAATAGAAGTGGAACCATGAGAGACCACTTTATTTGGCGCTACTAAAATAACAGCAAATAGCAGGCAGGAAAGGCAGTGCTGTGCTAACGCAGGCTAGCTGCTCGCCGAGGTGGACCCACAATCGATAGGTGGAACGCTGAATGGGAGACTTCCCAGATCTTGTAGGGGGGACAGCTGCCTTGGTGTAAGGAGGGGGTTATTTTTGCACTGGTTGACTAAATATGGTCACTTGGAGGTGAGAGATACTGAAGAGGAGCTGATTTTCAAATGCTTCCCTTGCTAAAAAGTGCTAATGATTTTGCTCTTCAAGGCGCAACAGCTGGCTTCTTTTGTGATCAGTGGCTCTTCGTTCACTTTCAATAACTTTTAGAAGAGCAATAAACAAAAACCATCACCTCAGGTGAACTTAGACAAGATTTACCAACAATAGGTAAAACGGTTTCAATCACACCTTTTATTTGAATGTACAATTCTCGCTATTAACAAATAATTAACTATTATTTTCATGTCAAACTCTTAATTTGCTGCTTATTAATAGTTAAGGTAGTATTTGGGATTAAGGTATTGGATATAAGGAATAAGACAGGGCAAGAATAAGGCAGGTAAAAGCCAATAGTTAATAGTGAGAGTTGGTCGCACTAAAGTGTTACCACAGTTTCTAATGAAGTTATCTGCAAGCTTCGGATTAGCATCAACTAGCCTACTTTGTAGTTTGCTGATGACTTTTATTTCCAAATCGGGAACAGCTACTTTTCTCTTTAAAAACATGAATGCCATTTCAAAACACAGCCGAAATAAACTAGCCAAAAAGGCAAAGCATTGGAGCGTTGGAGGGAGAGTTACAGCGGTCATGCACATCTTCACAGAATTCACTGAGAATGCACATGCTGGAGATGGGAGGGAGGAGGTGAAAGTGCTGCAGTTTTTTCTGCCCGTTTTTAGAGCAGCAGCGACAGCTCCTCGTGTCAGCATGATGTCTATCCCTGCCTAAATGTAAGCCGTGAGTATGCTTTCTTCACCCAGCTCCACCCCTCCCGCTTCACCACTCTTGTTCCTTCTCCACAAACACTCGTTCACTATCCCCCCACCCCCCCATAAGAGAAGCTGAATCAGCGAGTCGAGCATGCGATGGCTGCAGCAGCTGGAGAACTCGAGGTCATTATGGCTCTTCACACACAGGAGAGAAGAAAGAGGGAGGAGCAGAGAGCGGAGGAAACTGAGCTGACAGGTAATATATGCTCCCCGTGCCTTCCTCCCTCCGGACGGGAGTTTGCCCCCCATGCCGGCCAGTCCGCACTGACGTCTCTGCTTTTTTTCTTCTGCGTTCGGATGCACTGGGGGTTAAGCGCGTGGCCGGTCAGCCGCGGTGTGCGGCATGGTCGGTGAAAGGGAGAGGAATTTACAGCTCTGCAGCAGCATGAGGGGGGAAAACTACTTCTATGGGAACACCTCAGGATATGTAAGTCCCCCTCACAAGGAAAAAAAAAAGCAGGGATTTCTGAAACAGCCGGACAGACAAGTGTAGGTGGAACGAGGGAAAGTTGCTGTCATCTGCATGGATTTGCTTGCTTGCTCACCAGAATACTGTCTCCACCTCGTTCGCTCACTCGCTCGCTCGCTCTTGTGCCCTACCTCACTCTCTCTCTGTCTCTTGCTTTTCCAGTGCTGGTCAGGCAGCGGGCTGCTGCAGCACAGCACTCTCTGGTTCATTACCTCCTCGTGGCTGCAGCACCGAAGACATCTCAAATATGGACTGAAACTCACTTCCCCCGAAACATCTTTTATTTGGGATCCATTGACTCTGAGGCACTTTCAGATGGAATACAACACAGTCGGGATGGTTACACACTTTGCCAACACTCATTCCTCTGGTGGTCAGCTCAAATTACTGGAACCATGTTTGGTGCTTTAAGCTTGTTTCTGATTCAGCAGGGGGACAGGTGTGCGCTAGCCAACGAGGGGACATGGTGTCACAGTGGGACGCAAGTTTCAGGCCAGGTGGGAGGGGGTGATGAATCGGATTGATGGAAAAACAGATGTGCTGGCATATTAATTCTCTGGGGAGGGCGGTTCGGTGACTGCTGGATATGTGTGTCAGTGAGTGAACCCACAACACCCTGGGTAGTAACCCAGTTTCTCTCTGTCTCTCTGCATGCTTTCCAATCACTAGGCAGGGGCAGGGCTGTAGTGCTGCAGTGCCATCTCCCCCTCTCAACACACTCATCCCTAAATCTTTACTAACACTGTGGCGCCACAAGAGTCCAGCCATACCTTGCCATCATATCTAACCCCGTCAAGCACCACAAACTCATCCAGGATTTCCACCCCTGCCCAGAATAGCCCGTCTAAGTGTCCTTCTGTTATGTTTCCACCCCTGCACCTCTCCTTTTGGCCTGGTGTTGGATAGGCTCCTGAGAGGAGGGGGAAGAGACGGGGCGGTGTTGACTTGTGGAATGTGTGGAGTTGGAGCAAAGATTCATTAGAGAGCTACTGAACATTTCATGCCATCATCCAAACATTTATTGATCTCTAGCACAAAGTATTAGAGAAGCTCCGAGAATACACGCACCCAGAGCAACTCAAAAAAGGGATTTCGGGGTAGGGGGGTTTACAGGGAAAAAGTAAGTGTTAAAAAGAAGAAAAATGAAAGGAAAGAGCAATCAGCACACTCGTTCCAAATTACTATTGCTGAGTGGGCATTAGCTCTTGCATGTGACCTCTGGCCTGGTCGGTGTGGCTAAAGCCCAAATCCTGCTCACAATAGCTTCCTGTTCCACTTGGATCAACCTCATTTTTGGACTTCAGCAACCAGTCTGACATACAACTCAGAACATGGTTAAACTACAGACAACCAGATGGAAAATGAGTGGGAAGGAGATGGACACTTTCACATAGAAATGCGCCTTTTCTTCTAAAGGAGTTTTTGGAAGTTTCATGAACATGAAGATGACAGAAGAACACTTATTCAGCAACATTTTTTCCTCAAATACAGAAAAAAAGACAACTTTTGACCAAAAGAAATCTACAGCACCATACTTTTTTAAAGTTTCCTTACGGATAGCCCCTACTTTCTTGAGGACAAGCAAGGTCAGCAGAAGATACAACATTGTGTGAACTTAAATATTTATATACTGGGAAAAAAAGGTTGGGACGAGGCAAAGAAAACGTGACCTAAGGAATCTGTGAAAGTCACCTTAAGTATAATGCTAATCCACTGCATTCTGTAGAAGGGTAAAAAAGTGCCACTCATCTACCGACGATTATTTAACATGCTAACCAAACATCAAATCAAAATGAAGGTAAGAAAACTCAGCTGTGTCTGGGGCTGCCTACTAGGTGTACATACTTCTTTATGTGCCCATATGAACATATAAAAGCTATGGAATGTAAAGAAGTATGTATTCTTGGTCAGGTGCTGATCCTCAGTTTGTAAACTTTCCCTGAATCACCGAATGTGTGTGTATATTGAGAGAGTGTGATGAATTGTGTAACCAGGGCGCCGGAACTTACTGCAGCAGTGGATTCTGAGAGAAGTTGCTGCTCTTTCAGTAACTTCACCAGCAGTCCGCTCTGCTCTAATTTAGAATGACATACTTGATAGTTCAATCAGCTAGATTGCATGCTGTAGTTTATTGACTAACATTACAATGATTGTTTTAGGGTTGACTCTCTTGATGACAGAATGAGTTCAGTCAATGCAACCTGAAAGATCTCATAACGGCCTGAGACATCACCGTAAGAACAGAGGCTTATTTGATTATTGGAGAGTTTGCTGCATTCTAGGCTTTGAATTGCAGCCAACCGCAACTATGATCCTGCTTCTGCAGGAGTGGCATGCGTCACAAGCATTAATACCTTAATCTTTTCAAACTTGCCTAGAGTGGGTAAGTTTGGGACAACTTGTCATTTGTGTCCTTTAAAAGTTGAACTACGCTTCAGGGAAGCTGCTGAGCTAACGGGTTTATAAAGATGAGCAGCACTCTGGTACTAAAAGGAAGCTTCTCTAACATTGCAGGATGGCACGGTTGTCTGTTTAACCCTGCCACCCATTTGTTTCCCCATTGTTCATGTTTGCTAGGCTTGCCAAATGCTTTGCTGGGCCACAGAGTAGTCAGATTAGACCATGGAAAAATGACAATGCAGGATCAGAGTTGGGTCCGCCTGTCAGCTGATTCCAATTGTCCCCTACAAAAGATACACGGGGGCCTTCAGAAGCGGACATCAAGCCTTTTCTCTTTCTCATTTTTAACCTATTTGACTGCAGGTTACAATAGCAATCACGGTGAAACAAATGCAGACTGGCAAACAGGTGCACGAGTAATACAAATGAATGCTGACCCTTAACAGGAGATAGGTAATAGGTAAATCAAAGACATTAGGGCTTTGAGAGCTTTACTCCAGATATTTATTGGCATCAAATCATCTATCTGTTCTGATGATACTTGATTTGTGGCAACAGCTTATGCTAGAGCAACACTGCAATTCCAAAGGCTTCTGTTTTAAACCTTTTACTTGCTCTAAAACACATGAGGCGTTATCTGCATAAGATACAGTAAGAGTTTTTGGTCATGACTGGAGCCTGGGAGAGTTGTGGCCCATTTTTCTGAATGTCAGACACTCCCATCTGTCCTCTGTAGGGCTGTGCTCTTTCCATTTTTGTGCACTGCTTGCTGAATGGTTCGCTCCTGTCAGTCGCGTGGCTGTGTTCCCTCTGTCTCGCCCTCAACCCCAGCCTGAGTGACATACACAGCAGATGCTGACATTATCAAATGTTCAGCTGCTGCTCCTGGCTTTTGCCCTCTTATGGCCAGTGTATTTGGGGGCCGAACTTTGTTCAGAATGCCGCAAGCAAGTGTCTGTTCAATGCAGGGAGGAGGGGAGGAGGGTCTGTGGTGTAAATAGCACTTTACTGACCCCTGTTTAATGAGCGCCATATTGAGCAGCAATGACCCCTTGCTAGCTCCCAGCAGGCCACCTGCTAAGAAACTAAATAGGTTGTCTCTAGGCTTACAAAATGAAGGCTTGTTGCACACTCAGAATTGTTTCCTGAAGTTGCTACTGCCTTACATTGTGACTGACAAGTGGTACAAATATCTACATTTGTCATTTCAATGTGACTAATCTCAAAGAAGCTCCTACCACATCTCCTAATTGGATTAAGTGGGCAAATTAGGCATGCGATTTAGCAGAGTATGAATGAATCTCTTCAAAATTTAGAAAGTGACAACTACAAAAAGCAGCACATGCTGACATCTTGATCGGCCAAGCGACACTCTGTCCTCAGCAGGCTAATCCATCAGCTGCTGTAATTGCTACAAGACTCGTGGACACTTGACTCGAGTGCGGCACGATGGACTATTATCTTTTTTGCTGAGTACATTTCCCTTATTTTTTCCCCCAAAGAAAAGGAAAACCTTTACAGTGCAGTGAAATGTATGACTCGATAGACGTATCTGAGCCCATTCAATATTTCTTCTCAAGTTTCACAAGTTTATCTGTTAATCCTCATAAAAGTTGTTGGGTTTTTTTTTAACCAATCTCAACATCAAACCACAATGCTTTGCTAAAGCTGGTAAAATGGAACCAAATCACCTCTTCAATGGATTTGGTCCCCTTCAACCAGCTGTAGCTATGCTTTGATGACATCATGAATGGTTTTTATCTTGCCTGTTTTGCTTTCACAGGAAACCAAGACTACATATGATTTGTAATTGATAAAACTGATTTGAATAAATGTATACACAATGCACTTTTAACTGTCTGAACATTTCTTAACTTACTTATTTAATTGTTTTTTTATTGAAGTAAACCTTTACACGAAATTTTACAAGATCAGTGCTTCCCACGGGTTTGTAATATACTTGTGGTGGTAGCCGGATTGAAACACACCTTTTACCCATGGCACATGGTTACCAACAAGCGACAAAGAAGTGATTTTTGACAATAATTTTATTTATTATGACACTGCTATAAACTGTTTCTTTTCAATGGGTTGAAGTTTAAAAAAAGACTGTTGAAATAAAGAAATCCCTTATTTGTTTTACTTTTCAGCAACTATTCGATTCAGCAGCCTTGCGCACCCACTGACAGGTAAAAGCTGCAGCTAACATTGTCCAGTATTGCCAAAGCATGTAAGATATGCATAAAATATGTAATATATCAACATAATCAAATAAAAAATATAGCAAATGAGAAATAAATGATATAAAGGAAATCTAAAAAGTATTATAATAACAAGAATAAAAAACATAGCTTATTTAAATAAGGAAAATGAGTTATATAACCATTTCTAATGGTGTACGAATATTTTGCAGCCAGTTTAGATGTAATTTTTTCCTCTGAGTATATGTAGAAATGTTGTGAGTCGTTTAGATCAAATAATTAATATAAATGATTCTCTCGCTCTTGTGCCCGCGCTGTCAGCTGCAAAGCCAAGTGAAAGTACAATTTACAACGACTTCAGAAAGCGAAACCAAAAGCCGAATCCCAGAGATTTTAGGGGATTTAGGCCCCTTTACACTGTCAGGTCATGATGCCCAATTCCGATTTGCTGCCTATATCTCATTTTTTTGCTTGTCCGTTTACACGTTCTTTTAATTGTGATCCATATCTGATTCATGTGTTTACACTTGCCATACAATTTACGACGTCGCATGCGTAAAGGTGGGTTTCAGCATCTGCGCCACACAAAGGAAGAAATAGTCTTGCTTTTAGCTCTGCGAAATACTTTAAAATGATTTTGAGGCGATGGGAAAGGGCCGTCATCACAGCTTGTAATTATAAATGTAATATATATCACAAGTGGTTAATATCACCAAATATCACAGGGTGGTTGCTAATATACCTAGGCGGCCCGCCCAAGTAAAGTCTATGTGTGGGAACAGGGTTTCTGCAGGTTTCACCAAGTTAAATTTAAGACATTTTAAAGACCATTATGAATGAAGTTTTAGACTTATACAGGGCTAAATGCTAAGGATTTTATTTGAATATCGCAGTTGGAAAAGATTTTGACTTGCCCTATCGAAAAATTATTATAATTTAATAGATTTAATAATATAATAATAATAATAATCATTTTATAATAAAAATCTAGGTCGTGTCAGTATCTTAAGCAGTAAATAAATGGAGAAATTTTAAACAAATGTTACTGTAAGGAAAGTAATTTAATGCTATTTTTAAATAGAATGCTTCAAATGTTTTACTGAGATTGGAAATGTTGGTGATTGTAAGGGTGTTTATGGCCAGATTGAGTAGCTTTACATGAACAAAAAAAATTAAGACCTCTAAAACAAGATTTAAGACCTACAAAACAATATTTCAGCATCTTAAATAGCTCTATCTGAAAAAAATTCAACATTTTAAATTGATTGGGATGACTTTGTAGAGGAGAGTATATGTATTAAAAAATAATAAACAAACAACAAGCATAGCTAAATATAACAGAGCAAAAATACAAATGAAAAAGTCTAACATTATACAAGTTGAGGGGAAAAAAAAGGTACAAACAGCTGTATAGTCTTCCTTGTATGGCTGCACCATATTGGAAAAATCTGATATTGCAATATTTTAGCGAAATAATCTTGTTTGCACTTTGAAATAGTAATTTTTTTTACTAAAAACAAGACAAAACTTTTTTTGATAAATCATATAAATTCAGTGATTAAACACAATTCTACAGCTCCTAGTGACTATAATCCAGACTGGAGATTGCATATCTTTGCGATGTGACTAATGTGGATGCGCACATTGTAATATCGATGCTGAAACGCTAAATTGTGCAGCTTTATTTTAATTAATAAATAAATACAATTAATCTTTGTTAAAGCTACAAAATAAATAATTCCTCCTGCCCAAATGCTTTTAAACTCGCTTAAAATGATATAAAAATTTAAAAATTAGGGAGAAATTTTATATGTATTGTAAAAAAAAAATGCTGGTTTTCACACAACTGATTTGTTAATGCGCGAGTTAACATATTAGTTTTTACAAATTTAAGTGGGTTGAACATAAAATATTTAAGTTGTCACAAAAAACACACAAGATTTGTTTTGTTTCAGCTCATTATAAATATGTAGTTTGAACAAACAACGAAAGTCATTTTATTTGAGTGGGTTTACACTGTAAAAATGCTGGTTTCAATCACACAATCGATTTGAGTTGGGACAACAACTTAATCTTATTTTCGATTTGAAATGTAGACATTTGGACTAAAACGTGACTTTTTTTTTGATCAATCATATAAATTCAGTGATTAAATACAATTCTATAGCTCCTAGTCAACTATAATCCACACTGGACATTGCATTTCTTTGCGATGTGACTAATATGGATGCGCACATCATGATATCAAAGCTAAAACAATTTATTGCGCAGATCTACATCCCTAAACAAATAAATAAATAAATACAGCAATTCCTTGAGCCCAAATGCTTTTAAACCCGCTTAAAATGCAATAAAAACACTTTCAATTTATTATGTAAAAACTAAAATTACTCCACAATTCTCTGTTGTATCTGGTTAACTATAATCTAATATAATACTCACTCAAACCCGTGCTAAAACTATATATTGTGCTGCCCTGTTACACATCCATCTCTATTAGCAAGCAAGCAATGACAAAAGTTCTCTAAATGTGCCACTGTGACGCAATGGGGGTGTAAGTTGAGATATATCAGAACTGGCACCCCTATAAACGAATATCCTAGCACTCATGGAAATGGGAAGCAATATAAAGTCAGGGGAGAGGGAAAGGAGAGCGGCTGCAGCACCAGCTCACTGCGACACATGCGGGAACGGTAGCCTGTGTGCCTTTCGGTAGCCCGTCTCTGCCTGCAGACAGACGAGCTGAGATGAAAGCCAGATGCTTCGAGGAGTGGGGGGGTTGTACACACAAATCATACACTGAGAAAAGTCCACCAATTATGGCCCCTGGCACACTGACGCAGCGCAGGCATGCGGGTGTGAACCTCTCTCTCCTCTGCATCACAGCAGCATCCTTCCCTGAGTCACATGGATTGCAACGCTGCATCATAATTTCTCACATTATTATAGTGATCAGCCACCATGTCACGCTGGACCCTATGCTGCTCATACATCCACATCCATTGTATACAGAAGCAGATGACATTTTCATTAAGATAGGGAGGAATTGTACATGCATTGTAAAAAAAAAACGATGGGTTTCACACAACTGATTTGTTAACGTATGAATTAATGTGCTAGTTTTTACAAATTTAAGTGAATTGACCATAAAACAATTAAGTTGTCGCAAAAACCCTCAAGAATTGTTTTAGCTCATCTTAAATAAGCAGCTTGAACAAACAGCGAAAGTTATTTGAATGTGTTTACACTGTAAAAATGCTGGGTACACAATCGATTTGAGTTGAGA
>NC_079436.1:4332021-4342021 GCF_903798145.1 Danio aesculapii | reverse complement strand
TATTTTAAAATCATGAGTGTCAGCATTTTGCATCATCTCATATTGTGCATGGCTCTGTTTGTGACCTAAAATTAATTTAAAAAATGTATGCGCACAACTGAGTTTAAACTTTTTAATTGATAAAAAAAAAAAAAAAAAAAAGTCGTGATTGTTTTAAGAGATCATGTGATGATCAAGTAGTGAACGATGGATGACATTAATAGACAAATCCGTTCACCGATCGCTTTTTAAAGCATCTGAAATGTTTATCAATCTAAAATCCTTCAGCCAAAGTCTGTCATCACAGCGGTTCAGTATTATTATTATTATTATTATTATTATTATTATAGCCTCCAGAACTGTCTTTAACAAATCATTAATCAATGATCCATTTGTAAAGACAATCAACTTGTTAAGTTTCTAAATAAGTTGTCCGTTTTGAAAAATTAAGGAGTGAACAAATCACTTGAGCTAGTGACTGCTGCCACCTACTGGTGGTTTTAGTGTTTTTTTTATTTTATTTTAACAGCGCTGAATCAGAATATGATCTAATTGTCTTTATAAAAATAAACAACAGCAATAATAGTGATAATAATAACAATGATTACTATAATTATTATATTCATTGATATTACTACTATTATTATTATTATTATTATTATATTAATAACAACAATAATAATAATATTATAGAAGACTTATAAGAATGGTAAAAATGTTCCTAATATAAGACTTAATTATATGTAAAAAACACTTTACTATATTATCATCTGGTACAAAAAATAGTAACTTCTACAATGGGCTCTATAATATTCAATAAAGTGTATTTCATGGCCTAGAAAAACAAAGTTTTCAGACGAAGTACATGTGCACTCGAGTCTATGCTTCAGGATTTGACTGAGTGCGAGTTTGGCAGAGGAATGAGCAGACTGCAGCAGTGGGACCTCATGCGAAAAACACAAATAAATGGTGAGCTGAAGGAGAGCTGTATATCTCTAGGACTTTCTGATGGCGGAGGGACAAGCTCTGCTCCCAAGCAAGGCTCTACTGAACAAGCGGCCCATAAATACCAACCCTGGGGCAGTTCCTCATTTACACAGTCAATAAAAAGGATCTCCACATTGCCATTGGGAGATTGAAGCTAAGATTGACCGTTTCACTAAGGGATTTGTGACTAAACTGTACACCATTATTCTGTATAGCACAAAGACGCTGCAAACATGTTTAGATTTTATTTGCAAGTAATAGATATATGCAATTCTATGATTAACGCAATAATAATTATCTGTGTTTAACATCAGTGGTCGACCGATATGTTTTTTTTTTAAAGCCGATATCTTGAAAAAGCAGGGTGGCTGATGGCCGATATTTAGGTGATATAATTATTTTATTTAATAACCTTAACCTTAATTATGATTGAATTGAATTTATAATGATTTGACAAAAATAAATGTGTTAAATATCTGTTTAACATTAGTGGTCGACCGATATGGTTTCTTTTTTTTAAGGTTGATGCTTAAATCTTGGAAAGCAGAGTGGCTGATGGACGATATTATTATTTTATTTACTAACTAAACTAAAACGGAATTAAATTTAAAATGATTTGACAAAAAATAAATGTGTTTAACATCTGTGTTTAACATTAGTGGTCGACCGATATGTTTTATTTTTTTTATGGTTGATGCTTATATCTTGGAAAGCAGAGTGGCCAATGGCCGATTTAATTATTTTATTTAATAACTAAACTAAAACTGAATTCAATTAAAATGATTTGACAAAAAAATAAATGCGTTTAATATCTGTGTTTAACATTAGTGGTTGACCGATATGTTTTATTTCAAGCTGATATCTTGGAAAGCAGGGTGGCCGATAACCGATATTTGGCCGATATTATTATTTTATTTAATTTCTAAATAAAAACTAAATTAATTTTAAATGATTTGACAAAAAATAAATGAATTTAATATCTGTGTCTAACAATAGTGGACGACCAATTTGTGTTGTTTTATTCTTTTTTAAAGCTGATGCTGATATTTTGGAAAGCAGAGTGGCCCATATTTAGCCAATGTTATTATTTCATTTCATAATTAAATTAAATTAAAATGATTTGACAAAAATATGTGTGTTAAATATCTATTATTAACATTAGTGGTCGACCGATATGGTTTGTTTTTTTAAGCTGATGCTGATTTCTTGAAAAGTAGAGTCACTGATTTTATTTTTTTATTTAATAACTAAAATCAAACTTAATTAAGTGTAAAATGATTTGACAAAAAATAAATGTGTTTAACATCTGTGTTTAACATTAGTGGTCAATCGATATGTTTTATTTCAAGCTGATATCTTGGAAAGCAGGGTGGCCGATAACCAATATTATTATTTTATTTAATTTCTAAATTAAAACTGAATTAATTTCAAATGATTTAAAAAATAAATGAATTCAATATCTGTGTCTAACAATAGTGGACGACCAATTTGTGTGTTTTTTTTTTTTTTTTTAAAAGCTGATGCTGATATTTTGGAAAGCAGAGTGGCCCATATTTAGCCAATATTATTATTTTATTTAATAATTAAATTAAATTTAAAAAGATTTGACAAAAATATGTGTTAAATATCTATTATTAACATTAGTGGTCGACCGATATGTTGTTGTTTTTTTAAGCTGATGCTGATTTCTTGGAAAGCAGAGTCGCTGATTTTATTTTTTTATTTAATAACTAAAATCAAACTTAATTAAGTGTAAAATGATTTGACAAAAAATAAATGTGTTTAATATCTGTGTCTAACATTAGTGGTCGACCGATATGTTGTTTTTTTTTAAGCTGATGCTGATTTCTTGGAAAGCAGAGTCGCTGATTTTATTTTTTTATTTAATAACTAAAATCAAACTTAATTAAGTGTAAAATGATTTGACAAAAAATAAATGTGTTTAATATCTGTGTTTAACATTAGTGGTCGGCTAATATGTTTTATTTCAAGCTGATATCTTGGAAAGCAGGATGGCCGATAACCGATATTTGGCCGATATTATTATTTTATTTAATATCTAAATTAAAACTTAACTAATTTTAAATGATTTGACAAAAAATAAATGAATTTAGTTGATGCTGATATTTTGGAAAGCAGAGTGGCCCATATTTAGCCAATAGTATTATTTTATTTAATAATTAAATTAAATTTAAAATGATTTGACAAAAAATATGTGTTAAATATCTATTATTAACATTAGTGGTCGACCAATATGTTGGTTTTTTTTAAGCTGATGCTGATTTCTTGGAAAGCAGAGTCGCTGATTTAATTTTTTTATTTAATAACTAAAATCAAACTTAATTAAGTGTAAAATGATTTGACAAAAAATAAATGTGTTTAACATCTGTGTCTAACATTAGTGGTCGACCGATATGTTTTATTTCAAGCTGATATCTTGGAAAGCAGGGTGGCCGATAACCGATATTTGGCCAATATTATTATTTAATTGAATTTCTAAATTAAAACTGAAATAATTTTAAATGATTTGACAAAAAATAAATGAATTTAATATATGTGTCTAACAATAGTGGACGACCAATTTGTGTTGTTTTATTTTTATTTTTAGCCGATATTATTATTTTATTTAATATCTAAATTAAAACTGATTTTATTTTAAATGATTTGACAAAAATAAATGTGTTTAATATCTGTGTTTAACATTAGTGGTCAATCGATATGTTTTTTTTTTTCTTTAAAGCTGATGCTGATATCTTGGAAAGCAGGGTGGTCAATAACCGATATTTAGCCGATGTTATTATTTTATTTAATATCTAAATTAAAACTGAATTTATTTTAAATGATTTGACAAAAATAAATGTGTTTAATATCTGTCTCTAACATTAGTGGTCAATCAATATATTTATATATATATATATTTTTTTTTTGCTGATGCTGATATCTTGGAAAGCAGGGTGGTCGATAACCGATATTTAGCCGATGTTATTATTTTATTTAATATCTAAATTAAAACTGAATTTATTTTAAATGATTTGACACAAATAAATGTGTTTATATCTGTGTCTAACATTAGTGGTCAATCAATATGTTTTTTTTCTTTAAAGCTGATGCTGATATCTTGGAAAGCAGGGTGGTCAATAACCGATATTTAGCCGATGTTATTATTTTATTTAATATCTAAATTAAAACTGAATTTATTTTAAATGATTTGACAAAAATAAATGTGTTTAATATCTGTCTCTAACATTAGTGGTCAATCAATATATTTATATATATATATATATTTTTTTTGCTGATGCTGATATCTTGGAAAGCAGGGTGGTCGATAACCGATATTTAGCCGATGTTATTATTTTATTTAATAACTAAATTAAAATGTTATTAAATGTAAAATGATTTGAAAATGGACAAAAAAAAAAAATGCGTAAAATAAAATGTGACATATCAGGCGATATATCGACAACTTTGGCATACTATTATGACAATATTATGACAGATTATGAGGACATCATACAATAGAAAAGCAGCTACATACAAAAACAAACTTCATTCTAAACTACCTTGATTTGCACATTTTCAGTCTCATCCTAAAACTTGTATGAACTATTATGATAAATGCACTACAGATCCAAACTGACGATAAAGACCAATAAAGATGATAAAAAATAATACCATACACTGAACCAGTCTTAATCTATTATTTATCTACTGTTCAGTCTTATTTTTTGGAACTACAGAGCAAATGCAAGATGAAATACCATACTTTGTAGATTTATCAGATCCCTGAAAATTGCCGAGCTCCAAACATGAGCTGAAAAACTTCAAGAATTTCAACGAAGCATAACTTTAAATAACCCAATGTAGAGTTGAAGTCAAAATTATTCACCCTTCTGTGAATTTCTTTTTCAAATATTTCCCAAATGATGTTTAACAGTTGTTTAATGTTTAAATTTTTCACAGTATTTCCTATAATATTTTTTCTTCTCAAATAAAGTCTTATTTGTTTTATTTCGGCTAGAATAAAAGCAGTTTTTAATTTTTTGAAACCATTTTAAGGACAATATTATTAATCCCCTTAAGCAATGTTGTTTTTTTATTTTCTACAGAACAAACCATCATTATAGAATAACTTGCCTAATTCCCTAACTTGTCTAATTAACCTTATGCCTTTAAATGTCACTTTAAGCTGAATACTAGTATCTTAAGATTCCTAATGAAATATTATATACTGTCATCATAGCAAAAATAAAAGAAATCAGTTATTAAAATAAGTTATTAAAACTATTATGTTTAGAAATATGTTGGGTGGAAATTGGGAAAAAACACAGAAGGGCAAAAAATAATTCTGACTTCAACTGTAAGGCCAAATGTGTCAGATCTGAAGTCAGCCATACCTCGGGTTCCCTCGCAGTGCTGCATGGTGGAGCGCATTGAAACCGTTGTTGTTGGTGATTGTGACGTCTGCGCCTGCTTCCAGGAGCACAGAGAGCATGTCATCCCGCTTCTTGCTGATGGCATCATGCAGAGGTGTGTCTCCCTCAGAGTCCTGCAGGAGGCGGCAAAGAGTTACACACTTTGTAATGTATACAGCAGTCCTGCAATCAGCCTAGTTAACGCTAGAAGAGATACAGCTGCAGTGGGAAGTAAACAAGGAACACTTATATCATTAATTAAATAATGCATTATTTGTATTTTAATAATGTCTACCCCAACCCTAAATCCAACCATCGTAGTGATGGAAAAACCAATTTTGCTGTGAGTATTATTCATATTATTTATTAAATTACCAATTAATCGTGTTTTATTCATGTCTATGCCTACCCTAACCCTCACAGTAATGTAAAAACAGTATTTATACAGAGTATTATTCATATTATTTATTAAATTACCAATTAATCGTGTTTTATTAACGTTTAAGCCTACCCCAACCCTAAATCCAACCCTCACAGTAATGTTAAAACTGTATTTATACAGAGTATTATTCATATTATTTATTAAATTACCCATTAATCATGTTATATTAATGTCTACCCCTACCCTAAGCCTAAATCCACCCCCACAGTAATGTTAAAACTGTATTTATACAGAGTATTTTTATAATATTTATTAAATTACCCATTAAATTGTATTTTATTAACATCTACCACTACCCAAATTCTCACAGTAAATTTATAAACAGTAATTATACTGAGTATTATTCTTATTATTAATTAAATAACCCATTAGATTGTATTTTATTATTGTATACCACTACCCAAATCCTCACAGTACTCTATAAACAGTAATCATACGGAGTATTATTCTTACTATTAATTAAATTACATATTAAAATTGTATCTTATTAACATCTATCCCTACCCCAACCCTCACAGTAATGTAAAATTATTCATTATGGAGTACAGCATCACATCACAAAAATGATGCTATATTAATGCGGGTAACCACAGCTCTTTCTCTTCTAGACTTTACCGTTAAATGGGGCGTTCTTTTCCCAAAAGTGGACATTTTAGCAGATATTCCCATCCTTTCCTATTTAATTGTTAGGTGTGAATATTGCATTTTGGTGTCGTCATTCGCACTAATTTTTGCTGGATTACATCTTTCTTTTTTTAATGCACCATTTTTTACTACAATGTTGTCAAATTGCATACCAGCGTTTTGGTTTATGTCATAATAATAATAATAATAATAATAATAATAATTCTCTGGACACTCATAGCGCTTTACACATTTTTGGGAGGAATCTCCTCACCCACCACCAGTGTGCAGCCTCCACCTGGATGACGCGACAGCAGCCATATCACGTCAGACCACACACCAGCTGACTGGTGGAGAGGAGGTGAAGCCAGTTATGATATGGGGATGGTTAGGAGGCCATGATGGACAGAGGCCAGTGGGCAGATTTGGCCAGGATGCCGGGGTTAAATCCCTACTCTTTTTCGAAGGACACCCTCAGAATCTCAGTTTAACGTCTCATCTGAAAGACGGTGCTCACAGAGCAGTATAGAGTCCACATCACTATATTGGGGCACTAGGACCAACACAGAATGCAGGTTTAGCGCCCCCTGCTGGTCTAACTAACACCACTTCTGGCAGTAACCTAGCTTTCCCTTGTGGTCTCCCATCCAGGTACTGACCGGGCACAGCCCTGCTTAACTTCAGTGGCCGACCATGTGAGAGCTGCAGAGCCCTAGCTGCCGGGTATATATGTATTTAAAAAAGGTGAAGAGATTAGTATTTAAAATTGTACATTTACAATAAAGAAATATGGGGGGGAGGTAAAATTATTAGTAAAATCGTAGTACTTCTTGAAAATTAACAAAATGCATTATTATTAATTATTTATTTTCAAACTTTACATTTTAGGTTTAAACTTTACTCAAAAGCCAGAATTTGGCCATCGGAATAATAAAACAATTACATATAATAATAATATTAAAATAATTAATAATATTAATAAGGTATATTAATGAGGTTGCCCTGGTTACTGCAGTAAACAAAGCAGCGTGATGTCAAATCTAGTAGGATTATATCGATTTCATTACCTTCAGCACCGTAATAATCTCAGAATAAATTCAGTAATTCTTGTAAAACAGCATTTAAGACAATTGCATACTTTAAGAGTTTTACATTTCTATCAGTTGATTTATCAACTTTAAATACGTTAAGACACACTGTAGAAGTAAAACTGGACGATGGAAGTCACATATGGACCAATAATTGACTAATTCTAGACCTTTTGTGTTGTGGATTGGTGACTACAACAGTCGACATCTAAAATGTATCAAAAAATTGGATCCATTTCAAATGTTGACTACTGTAGTGACTAGCTTGACTTTACTGAGGGAATGATGTGGCATGATGTACTGTTACCACAAAACAAGATATATGCTAAAATATACAAATGCTTGGTGTGACGATAAATGCTGCTATTGCGTGGCAGTGTTTTATGTGGCAGCCTTTGCTCAGCTCCTGAAGAGCAGTGAAGCGAGCGCTGCTGATTCATGGTAAAACTGCTGTGGCTTACTGCTGAATAGAGGAGAAAATGTGTGAAGTGCCGCAGGGTGTCAATCACCTGGGAAAGCACATCTCTTTATCATCCATTCGTCTAGGCTGCTGCAGGAACAGCATATTAATCTAATAACCCTTTAATATCATGCTAATTATAAGCATAATAACAATAACAATAAAAAGCAGACATTTTCTGGACAATGGAAGGGACCTAAAGATTTCTGGACTCTGGCCATGTTTATTCCTGCAGTCCTATACAGTTAAAGATAAAATGATTAGCCCACTAATTTTACTTCTATATATTATTATTTATATATTTTTTGTATCTATATATTATAATCTATCCATCTACACAAATACAACCATACATACACACTCATATACATATGTGTATATACACACACACATACATATATGTACATACATATATATTATTTATGCAAAAGTCAACATTTGAAGTGGATCAAAATCTTTCAAAGTTGTCTTGAAAATGTTGGAACCAATATTGTCTTATGATCATTTTGAATTATTATTTTTTTGATCCACTTAAAATGTTGTATATAAAAATGGTAAATATACAAAATATATACAATAAAAATATACAAAATATCTCTCTCTCTCTAATATACAAAAACATACATATATTTATCTATATCTATCCATCTATATCTATCTATATCTATCCATCTATCTATATCTATCTATCCATCTATATATAGATATTAATATATAGATATATCTATATCTATCTATATCTATCTATCTATCTATCTATATCTATCTATATCTATCCATCTATCTATATCTATCTATCCATCTATATATAGATATTAATATATAGATATATCTATATCTATCTATCTATCTATCTATCTATCTATCTATCTATCTATCTATCTATCTCTATCCATCTATCTATATCTATCTATCCATCTATCTATAGATATTAATATATAGATATATCTATCTATCTATCTATCTATCTATCTATCTATCTATCTATCTATCTATCTATCTATCTATCTATCTATCTATCTATCTATCTATCTATCTATCTCTATCTATCTATCTATCTATCTATCTATCTATCTATCTATAGATATTAATATATCTATCTATCTATCTATCTATCTATCTATCTATCTATCTATCTATCTATCTATCTATCTATCTATCTATCTATCTATCTATCTATCTATCTATCTATCTATCTATCTATCTATCTATATATATCTATCCATCTATCTATATCTATCTATCCATCTATCTATAGATATTAATATATAGATATATCTATCTATCTATCTATCTATCTATCTATCTATCTATCTATCTATCTATCTATCTATCTATCTATCTATCTATCTATCTATCTATCTATCTATCTCTATCTATCTCTATCTATCTCTATCTATCTATCTCTATCTATCCATCTATATATATCTATCCATCTATCTATATCTATCTATCCATCTATCTATAGATATTAATATATAGATATATCTATCTATCTATCTATCTATCTATCTATCTATCTATCTATCTATCTATCTATATCTATCTATCTCTATCTATCTATCTATCTCTATCTATCTATCTATCTATCTATATCTATCTATCTCTATCTATCTATCTCTATCTATCTATCTCTATCTATCTATCTATATCTATCTATCTCTATCTATCTATCTCTATCTATCTATCTCTATCTATCTATCTCTATCTATCTCTATCTATCTCTATCTATCTCTATCTATCTCTATCTATCTCTATCTATCTATACACACACTCACACACAAACAAACATTTATACATACATCTACATATATACTACATCTACAATTTATACTACATATTTTGCTAGACATAAAGGTTGCTAAAATATGCGTAATATAAACGTAATATAAATGTTAATTACATTTTTACTGCTTTTACCATATTTTTGCTCAAATTATTGCCGCTATCGTAGGGCATGTATTGTGACACTCTAATAGATCAGAGGAAAGAAACAAAAGTCCAGATA
>NC_079436.1:4314521-4327021 GCF_903798145.1 Danio aesculapii | reverse complement strand
GCATGAAATTGACCCAGATTTAGGCAAAAACATAAATAAAACAGTCATGTTTATTACTTGAAGACCTCTTCAAGACGTCTCTCATATTGAGAATGAAGTCGCATGCATTGCTCAAGTGTGATTTTTTCCCCCGTGACTATAACAGTGTAAAAATCTTGACGTTTCTGTGGGTCTCATCCCTCAACTTTGATCTTTAGTTCTTATTTTTTATTGGATTCGGTTCAGGTTATGGGCTAGGCCATTCTAGCAGCTTTATTTTCTTTTCTGAAACAAACTGAGAGTTTCCTTCGCTGTGTTTTGGATCATTGTCCTGCTTGCATGTCCACCCTGGTTTCATCTAGTATTGTAGGTGTCGAGACTGAAGCAGCTAATATTCATTTACACTAACTGAATGACTAAAACCGAGAGATTTCAGCTGCTGTCTGGTCTTTCCATGCCCTTTTATAGCATCCTTTCTTCATGTGTTCATTTCACTACACATAACTTTCATTTCTAAGTTTGTTGTTACCAAAATCTGGTGAAAAGTTGACGTCAGCAGCACCTCTTCAAATGTGATGCGTTCCACCCTTGTTATTTTACCCACTGCATGAGGGTATACACGAGTGTGATGTTTGTGATCTGCAGCACTGCGGTAAGCTAAACCAGCGTGCAAAGGCTTGAATATTAATGCCGGAGCCCCTGGTGTATTTGCAGGACATGTCTTGTCCTGCCGAGCATATAATTTGGCCAGTCACCCAAGCCAATCTGACTTCCATTTCTCTCTCTCGGAGCTCAAAGCAATTACTTGAGAGAGGGGCGGCAGGGCACAGGGCCAGTCCTGGCACCAACACAAGAACCAAAAAGAACAGAGGACATTTGCTTAATATTTAAAGGTGCGTATGCATGTATAAATCGGTATTTATTAGCCCTCCTGTATATTTTTCTCCAAGTTCTGTTTAACAGAAAGACGTTTTTTTCCAACACATTTCTAAACATAAGTTTTAATTACTCATTTCTAATAACTGATTTATTTTATCTTCACCATGATGACAGAACATATTTGACTATATAATTTTTAAGATACTAGTATTCAAGCTTAGTGACATTTAAAGGCTTAACTAGGTTAATTAGGCAGGTTAGGGTAATTAGGCAAGTCATTGTATAACAATGGTTTGTTCTGTAGACGATCAAAAACAAATATAGCTTAAGGGGGCTAATAATATTAACCTTAAAATGGTTTTAAAAACTGCTTTTATTCTAGCCAAAATAAAACAAATAAGACTTTCTGCAGAAGAAAAAATATTATAGGAAATACTGTGAAAAATTCCTTACTTTGTTAAACGTCATTTGGGTAAAATTACTTAAAAAAATTATTTAAAAAAAATAAAAAAATAATAAAAATCAATAAATATTTTGTCTTCAACTGTATGTATATTCATGTATACACGCATGAATAACACTAGTTGTAATAATAGAACAGTATATACACCGATAAAAAATGATAAGTCATTTTAGACTACACTTAAAAATACAATATCAATAAAAAACATCTTAATCCATTTATGACTTATGAATTTTTAAAGATCAGCAAGCTTTTATTTAGATGCGTCCAGGGTTTTTAAAGTAAAGGCTTTAGAGACGTCATCACATTAGTAGTCGTCATCTGTTGAGGATCAAATACGTTTTTCAAAACTGTCAAACGACAAGAACAAATGTTGTCCAATAGTTTTAAAGGTGCTGTATGGAAATGTTTGACTCTTCTAAAAAAAAAAAAAACACCATCATATGTTAGCAGATATTTAATAAACATGCTAAGTGAACATTCTTGTTTATCTGAAAAACAATGCTGAAGTCAGATATTCTGCTTTGAAAATGTGCGTTACGTGCCGGGCGTCTGTCTTTGTTTTGGTCATTTAACCTGCCAAGCGCTAGTTTAGCCAATTATATTTCAGCACCCCGAGTTGCCTTTGTGGTAAACAGTGCATTTCATTCATTCAGTCAGGAAGGCTCTCGAAGCTTGCATCTGTGACCGAAATGCAACCTACGGTGGATAGTAGCGAACTCCGAAATGAGGCGCTGATTCAGAGTTCCACATGAGGTGGACATTAATTCTGCACCAGACGAAACACGACAGAAATTTAAATACAGACATTTAGAAGCACAGAATAGTGCACTCACTGCACTCCAGTGAAATGGTAAGGTTTATAATCTAATTAATACACATTAACCCTCTTTAACATCATTATATGTAGATGCTGAATCACTGATATGTGTTGGCTTGCGCTAAGTCACAGCTCTTAAGTTCAATTTCAAACAGTTTATTTTATTTTTAAGATCTGAGGTGAATTATCTGCTACTGCTTTCAGTAGTATGGCAATAAATATCATGTAAAATGGCGTTCAAACTCACATTATCAGCATTTAACACTGAAAAAAAGCACATGAGGTGTACCTGAGGTGATCATTGTAAGTTTTCTTTTGTTCAGCTTCAAGAAATAGAAGCCGTTTCAAAAATATAAATATTAGGTGTTGGTTAGGACAAAAACTCCTTTAAGTATGGAAAATATTCCCTCTATCATGTGCCATTGCTTTTAGTAAGGACACGACTTAAATCAGCCTTTGTTGATGTCGTCAATCTGGGAACCTGCTCCTGCGTGTGTTTTCAAGCAGGAGTGCAATACCTAGTTCAACCACTGGGTGTCAAACTTACATACTGCACATTTAAAGGTTTTGATCCACTTCAATTGTTGACTACTGTATTTGATTCGTCCAGTCTGATCTAAAACAACCTACATAGCCAACATGTTTTCATGTGAATAATTTCAGAGACTTGGTCAAACTTAAGTAGCTACATATTTCAACAGTGAATTTCCAACTCGCAGCAAGAAGAGCAAAGGAAATCTCATACATATAAGAGCAGTCGTCATTCTTTGATTGTGTGTTTGATCTGATCTTTGAGATTCCGGTAAAAGCTGAAGGTAGAGCGGTTCAAAGCAGACTTGCCATAAATTAGAAGCAGTGAGTTTCTCAATCAAAGCTCACTTGCTGTATAAGCTCCTCAATTCCAAAACCTGCACTTCTTAAAATGTAAGAAACGCTACCCATCAGGCTGAATGTGTTCTTGTACAAAAGACTTGAACAGATTTTTTTCTTCTTGGGAGCAGATTCTGATCAGGGATAATATACACTCAGCGGCCACTTTATTAGGTACACCTGTCCAACTGTTAACGCAAATTTCTAAGCCAATCACATGGCAGCAACTCAATGCATTTAGGCATGTAGACATGGTCATGGTGATCTGCTGCAGTTCAAACAGAGCATCAGAATGGGAAAGAAAGGTGATTTAAGTGACTTTAAATGAGGCATGGTTGTTAGTGCCAGACGGGCTGATCTGAGTATTTCAGAAACTGTTGATCTACTGGGATTTTCACGCACAACCATCTCTAGGGTTTACAGAGAATGATCCGAAAAAGAGAAAATATCCAGTGAGCGGCAGTTCTGTGGGTGCACAGTTTATGTTTATGTCAGAGGAGAATGGCCAGACTGGTTCCAGCTGATAGAAAGGCAACAGTAACTCCAATAACCTCTCGTTACATCTCTGAACACACAACACGTCCAACCTTGAGGTGGATGGGCTACAGCAGCAGAAGACCACACAGGTGCCACTCCTGTCAGCTAAGAACAAGAAACTGAGGCTACAATTCACACAGGCTCACCAAAACTGGACAATAGAAGATTGGAGAAATGTTGCCTGGTGTGAGGAGTCTTGATTCCTGCTGCGACATTCGGATGGTCGGGTCAGAATTCGGTATCAACAACATGAAAGCATGGATCCATCCTGCCTTGTATCAACAGTTCAGGCTGGTGGTGTAATGGTGTGGGGGGAGATTTTCTTGGCACACTTTAGGTCCATTAGTACCAACTGAGCATAGTGTCAACGCCACAGCCTATCTGAGTATTGTTGCTGACCATGTCCATCCCTTTACGACCACAGTGTACTCATCTTCTGATGGCTACTTCCAGCAGGATAACGCACCATGTCAAAGCATGAGTTCACTGTACTCAAATGGCCTCCACAGTCCCCATATCTCAATCCAATAGAGCACATTTAGGATGTGGTGGAACGGGAGATTTGCATCATGGATGTGAAGCCGACAAATCTGCAGCAACTGCGTGATGCTATCATCTCAATATGGACCAAAATCTCTGAGGAATATTTCCAGTACCTTTAAGGCAGTTCTGAAGGCAGAAGTAGGTCCAACCCAGTTATAGTAAGGTGTACCTAATAAAGTGGCAAGTGAGTGTAGTTAACTAAAATAAATTTTTTCTACTTGAAACACAAAGTATTGTATAGCTTTTATTAATATTTTATCAGTATCTCAATAGCAGGGTGTCCATCCTAACATGAAGCAAATATTCTCAAGGCCTGTAAATTTTTTTGACACAATCTAAAACACAAATTAGGTAAGATTAGACAAAGACTATAGAATACACAAGACGTGCCTCTTGTATAGTTTTGAATGGGGAAAAGTGTAACGATCAATATGGCGAATGAAGCCCCGCCTCCAAAAACAGCCAATTATCGATCGCTATAAACTGAGGAGTCTCCTGGGGAGGGGCTTAGACCAGACGTGCGTTTCTTTGAAGGTTTAGAAATGAAACTAGAACATGTTGTTACATGTTATTGGTGATTCCTAATTTAATCGTAAGCTTAGCAGGCAATTTTGGAGAATTTGATGTTTCCCCAATTCAAACAGAATGCCCAAGAGTCGTTTCAAAGATGGCCACCTAGTGAAATGACTTTCCTTAAAGAGAAGAGTATTTAAAGAGTATTTTATTGAGGTAAAGGTCTTAGTTAAATGTTTGTTAATAGCATTAACTTGTCAATTAAAGTGTGGCCAAAGTTATAACTAAACCATTCAGTTGATACACAGAATAAGTGTGTGTTAGGGATTAGTTCTTACGTCTACATCGGGTCTCTTCAGGATGTCCTCTACTTTGGCCAGGTCACCGTTGGCTGCGGCCTTCACCAGCTCTTCATTAATGTCTCCAGACTCCTGCGTCTCGAAAAGTTTCTTGAGGAGCTGAGACAGGCGCTCTGCGGGCACAGAAGGACTCTCTGTCAACACTGCTACAGTGTCACACAGAGCACACAATGACGGATGAGAAACGGATTGATGCTTGTCTGACTGTGCTCCACTCACACAGCCATTGAAGGACATTTTTCTGCATTTCACATGTACATTAAATGACAGAATACATTGGAATTAGGGCTGCAAAACATGTCAGAATACAATCAAGATCACAATATGAATAGGAAATTGTAGGTTAGACTGTTTTTAAACTTTGAAAAGAAAGTGCAACATATTAACAACGATTTAAAAACAACAATAAAATACAATACTTTATTATATTGTGCTTTTGGGATTATTTCACACAAAACGTGCGCGTGCGTGCGTGCGTGTGTGTGTGTGTGCGTGTGTGGATTACCTCCAGAAGCATTAGTAACCGCAGATCCAGCAGGGGCCACTTTAGTGACAGCAGCGGGATTGTATGTCCAGGATGTCCCGCACACCTCCACTTTCAGGTCACTGTCAGAGTAAATCTGCTGCACTCTGCCCACCTTTCCAAGGGTCTGCAAAAAAAAGACACACATGGATATCTGAGTACGAGAGCGGGTGCATTTAAACCCACAAGCCTTTTCGCAAACACTCAGAAAGGGCAAGAATGCTAGATACAGTTGAAGTCAAAATTATTAGCCTTTTTTTCCACAAATATTTCCTAAATGAGGAAAGTACGGAATTTTTTAACAGTATTTCTTATAATATAATTTATTCTGGAGAAAGTCTTATTTGTTTTATTTCGGCTAGGACAAAGGCAGTTTTTAAAACCATTTTAAGGTCAATATTATTAGCCACCTTAAAGGTACAGTATGCAAGTTTGACACCCAGTGGTTAAACTAGGTATTGCACGCCTACTTCGAAAGACATGCAAGCGCAGATTGCCAGACTGATGACATCAACAGGCGTGTGAAGTGATTTACATCGTTCTAAATAAAAGCAATGGCATACAATAGAACACATATTAAATGGAGTTTATGTCCTAACCAACACCTGAAATTTATATTTTAGAAACAGCTTCTATTCTTTCAGGTGAACAACAGAAAACTGACAATCACCTCAGGTACACCTCATGTGCTTTATTCAGTGTTAAACGCTAATAACGTGAGTTTGAGTGCCATTTTACATGACATTTATTGCCAAACTACTGAAAGCAGCAGCAGATAGTTCACCTCAGATCTTGAAAATAAAATAAACTGTTTGAAATTGAACTTGAGAGCTGTGACTCCGCGCAAGCCAACACATATCAGTGATTCAGCATCTACAATTAATGATGTTAAAGAGGTTTAATATGTATTAATTACATTATAAACCTTACAATTTAATTGGAGTGCAGTGAGTGCACTATTCTGTGCTTCTGAATGGCTGTATTTAAATTTCTGTCGTGTTTCGTCTGATGCAAACAGCCCAATTGCATATAAGTAGCGTCTTGTTAGGACACTGGGTAACAAATATGACCTGCTCACCTAATGTTTATGTTTGTAATATTTATATTATTTGCAAATTAATAACCACCTCATGTGGAACTCTGAATCTGCGCCTCAATTTGGAAGCCGCTACTGTCCACCGGAGGTCGCATTTCGGTCACGGACGCATACTTTGAAACCCTACCTGACTGAATGAATGATTTACGCTGTTTTCTACCAAGGCAACGAGGCATGCTGAAATATAATTGGCTAAACCGGCATTGGACGGGTTAAATGACCAAAACAAAAACAGGCATTCCGACACGTAACACACAATTTCAAAGCAGAATATCTGAGTAGTGAACAAGAACGTTCACTTAGCATGTTTTTAAAAATATCTACAAACATATTATGGTAATTATTATTATTATTTTTTTTTAGAAGAGTCAAAAATTTCCATACAGCACCTTTAAAACTACTGGACAACATTTGTTCTTGTCGTTTGGCAGTTTTGAAAAACGTATTTGATCCTCAACAGATGACGACTACTAATGTGATGACATCTCTAAAGCCTTTACTTTAAAAACCCTGGACGCATCGAAATAAAAGCTTGCTGATCTTTAAAAATTCATAAGACATAAATGGATTAAGATGTTTTTATTAGTATTGTATTTTTAAGTGTAGTCTAAAATGATATTATTATTTTATATCAGCTTTTAAAAGGCCAAATACTGTTCTATTATTACAAATAGTGTTATTCATGCGTGTATACATAAATACACATACATGAATACACATACAGTTGAAGGCAATATATATATTTATAGACAATTGAAAACAAATATTGCTTAAGGGGGCTAATAATTTTGACCTCAAAATGGTTTAAAAAAATAAAAACTGCTTTTATATTAGCAGAAAAAATATTATAGGAAATATTGTGAAAAATTCCTTGCTGTTAAACATCATTTGGTAAAAAATAAATAAAATAATAATAATAATAATAATAATTATATATATATATATATATATATATATATATATATATATATATATATATATATATATATATATATATATATATATAGATATTTCTTTTTTTTTTCTTTTTTCCAAATGATGTTTAACAGCAAGGAATTTTTCACAATATTTCCTATAATATTTTTTCTGCTAATATAAAAGCAGTTTTTATTTTTTTAAACCATTTTGAGGTCAAAATTATTAGCCCCCTTAAGGAATATTTGTTTTCAATTGTCTACAGAACAAACCATCATTATACAATGACTTGCCTAATTACCCTAACCTGCCTAATTAACCTAGTTAAGCCTTTAAATGTCACTTTAAGCTAAATACTAGTATCTTGAAAAATATCTAGTCAAATATTATTTACTGTCATCATGGCAAAAGATAAAAGAAATCAGTTATTAGAAATTAATGATTAAAACTATTATGTTTAGAAATGTGTTGGAAAAAGTCTATCTATTAAACAGAAAACTTCAACTGTGTGTTTGTGTGCACACTGCCTGTTACACACAGGTACAAAACGCCCCTCTGAGAGCACTGTGAAGAGAGATGTGGAGAAAATCAATAAGTGTAAGGTCTGGCTTTTCAAATTGAGATTGGCTCATTTAAACAGAAAACACCCAAAGGCTCTTGCAGGACCATTTCTCATCTATACTGCTCATAACCGAAGCTATTGGAATTCTGTTAAGCTTTGTCCACCGAGGACAACAAAAGGGAGGTGATCCAAAAATATAGAAACCAAGCCCAGGAGCGCACTGGCAGGATAACATCCAGTGCTTCAGGAGGCTGAGCCGCTTCAAACAGTAAGCAGATAAAATAAAACAAGTGAGCTACTTGTAGAGTAGGCCAGCGGATGCAATTTAATGCTCATTAAAGGTGCTGCATGCAAGTTTTTGACTCTTCTAAAGCATAAAAATACCATCATATGGACCAGGGGTGGCAATTTGGAGCACTCACTCTGGTCACTTGGGCTCTGCACTGGCTGGGTAAATACCAAATTGAACCAAAACAAACCATTACATGTCAAGCTTACGCTGAATCACAGTTCTGAAGTTCTGAGGTGAATTATCTGCTGCTGCTTTCAGTAGTATGGCAATAAATGTCATGTAAAATGGCATTCAAACTCACATTATCAGCATTTAACACTGAATAAAGCACATGAGGTGATCATTTCATCAAGTTTTCTGTTGTTCATCTGTAAGAAATAGAAGCACTTTCTAAAATATAAATATCAGGTGTAGGTTAGGAAATGATGATGGAAATGACCATCGCATGTCATTGCTTTTAGTTAGAAAACGGTTCAAATCAGCCTTTAGGCTTGATAGTCTGGCACACTCACATCAATCTGGCAACCTAGGGACTTGTCAGAGGAGGAGCCGAGCGAAAATGTGTTTTGATCCAGGGGTGCAATACCTTGTTCAACCACTGGGTGGCAAACTTACATACTGCACCTTTAAAGAGTCGGTCGACGTCAGGCCGTCGGTCAGTATTGGTCAACATTAGATTGGAGTTAACATCAAATCAAGTTGGCACAATGAAAGATGTGCACACTGATTTTCACTTAATTTTCAGTCAGCCACCCCAAGCGATTCCGGTGAACTTGTCTTTCCATTACAAAAATCGCCACTTTCAAGATCTGATTTCTTTAAAACTCAGTGATCTTCACTGCCTGATTGATATATGTTATAAAGTGGGTGTCTGAACGGACAAGCACTACCGCATTATATTATATTTTCCGTGCCATGTCTTTAAAATATGAACATTTTATTTTAGCTAGGGATGCTCACTGGCAGCATGGCTTCAGCCCACTCTCCGTGTCCTCTTTGGAGCAGTTTGATGCGGTCGATGTCGTAGCAAATCTGAACCAAATCTCCCACCATGAACTGCGAGCTGCCACCCTCAGCACCAGCTGCCACTTCTCCACTGCGGACAACGTTTGCCTTGGTGAGCACCGCTGGGTTAAATGTCCACCTAGAACACATACAAAGCCCTGCGATTATTATAAGGCCAAAGAATTAAAATAAAGTAATATTTTCAGTCTTTTAGTAGATTTAATATACGAGAGACTTTGTTTACCAAACAATTGGTTCTAATAGTTTTTGCATTACAAAAATTCACTACATGCAAAATGGCACGCTATTCACTAGGGCTGTCCAATAAATCGTTTCAGCATCGATACCGCAATGTGCAAATCTGCAAAATCACATTGCAGGATCTCCAGCGATTTTAAGTCATTTTTATCCATTTGGACACAAGAGACTATAAAGATTGACACTTTAACAAAGATTGTGTTTAATTCTTTATACATTGAAGACTACACCTTGTTATTTCACATTTATTGAAATTCTGTACCTTAAATCTCCACCATAAAGCGCGGTTCTATTTTCAGCGGTGCTTTATTTTGTATATATTTTTAATCATTTAGTATATTTTATGCAGATACACTCCACTAACAAACTCTAATTCTTTCCAAATAGAGTTATCTTGTGAAATTACATCCATAATGCATAAAAATGAAATATTGCAATGTCAGTTTTTTCCAATATCGTGCAGCCCAACTATACACTATGTACTTATGCATTTACACACTCAACAGCACTGGTATGTGAATTGTGTCATCCAATTGGAACACTAACAGTTTTTTACTAAACTGAAATCCTAACCGTTTCCCAGATGTCGTTTAACAGTTGCTAAATAAGTGAAATAAAAGTAAAATAAATAATCTCACATGCGAAGTTAACAAAATTCTGCACATAAATAGCAATAAATGTCTGCAGATTCTGTCTGTTCCAGGTTATAATGTTTGCTTTTGTCTCACTCACATTGAAACAATGGCAAAAAGCAAATGATGATAATAAATAATGTTCCATAAATGTGTGCCTGACCTGTTTCCACTAGGATATTGCACAACAATGTCGTGGTCTTCATCGATGCCGCACACAGTGCCTGTTGTGGTGAGCGTCTCAAACATGCCGTCGGTCCATCCTCCATGCCCATGCTGCAGCGACTGAACGATCTCCAAATCCAAATCAATGTTGACCAAGTCTCCAATCTGCAGGCCTCCTGGGTTCCTGTTGCCGTTCTGCTCACCTACAGAAAACCACCAATAGGATGAATATACTGATAAATATCATCTAAGGCTAAACAAAACTAGGAAAATTCAGCTGAACCAGGGCTCGCAAGACTGCTAGCACAAAGTCACTGTCCTCCAGTTGGGCTACCAAAAATTAATCCACCCTGCCTGTCAGACTAGCTTAATGGGAGGGAAAGTATAGCCTTTCGATGTATTTGCAGTCTTTAATTATGTTCCATGTAATGTGTTGAAGCTAACTGGTGTTGTCAAAAGAAGCCGTACTTCGGTACCAAGTTGATAATAAATAAATTGAAAATAAATAGATAAATAAATTAGATAAATAAATAAATAGAAAAATAAATAGATAAGTAAATAGATAGATAAATAAATGAATAAACAAGTAAATAATTAAATAAATTCTATAAATAAACAAATAAATAGATAAATAAATAAATTATATAAATAAAAAAATAAATAAACAGATAAATAAATGGATAAATAAATAAATAAATAGATAAAGTAAATAAATAAATAGATAAATAAATAAATATATAAATATATAAATAAATAAGTAAATAAATAGATAAATAAATAAATAGATAAATATATAAATAAATAAATAAAGTAAATAAATAAATAGATACATAAATAAATAAATAAATAAATAAATAAATAAATATTTCTTCAAAAATACCTTTTTTTACTGATCAGACATGTCTTCATTTGTTTTAGTATAGTGTAGAAAACTTAGTGAACACTTCCTGTGAAGTGGCTTGTAGCTTAACATCTTTAAAAATGATTGGACCTTTTTTTAAGGCCTCAAGTGTAATTAATCAGAGCTGACCATCATTGCAAACAGCTTTATGTTATTGGTTTGGACGGCAAAGAGTCAATTATGGACTGGGGCCAAAATAGCTTTTAAACAGGAATGTTTCACTGTAGCGATAAATGTTTGAAGATCAGCTACATTATAGCATCCAATGCTGACATCTGGTGGAGGCATCACATACAACATTACCATGTACTAGAAGACATTTACTTGACAAAGATAACTACAGTTGGTGGGGGGGGGGGGGGGGGGGGGGGGGGGGTCAACATTTTGGTTAAAAACAACAACAATACAAACATAAAAATAAAATAAAACCAAAAAAATCTGGAAAAAAATTGTTGTTTAATAACAATGGATTGACACAAGGAGAAAACGCTAAACTACTGAAATGTATTTAATACTTTGTACAAAAGGCTTTTTGGTGCTGTCAGCTTAAAGACGCCTCTCATATGGAGAATGAAGTCACATGCATTGCTCAGGTGTGAGTTTTTTTTTCAACAGTGTAAAAATCTTGATGGTTCTGTGAGTCTCGTCTATCAAATCTGAGCTTTATCTTGAATTTTCTCTGGATTCAAGTCAGGTGATTGGCTGGGCCATTCTACAGCTTGATTTTCTTTCTCTGAAAGCATTTGAGAGATTCCTCGGCTGTGTTTTGGATCATTGTCTTGCTGAAATGTCCACCCCGGTTTCATCTTCATCATCCTGCTAATGTAGATGATGGACTGAAGCAACGAATATTAATTTGCATTGACAAAGGGCAGAGGTTTGCTGAAGAACTACTGAGAGATTTCAGCTGCTGTCTGGGCTTGCCATGTGTTTTCACACCTTCCTTTCTTCATGTGTTCAATACTTTTTCAGCGTGTCATTTCATTTTATTACACATAAGTTCATTTGTAAACTAATTAATGTTTTCTTGGGATCTATAGTTAAATAATGTTTAATAACAATGGATTGACAAGGAGAAAGTGCTGAACTACTGAAATGTATTTAATACTTTATATAAAAGTTTTTTTTTTGGTGATGGCAGCTTAAAGACACCTCTCATATGGAAAATAAAGTCACATGCATTGCTCA
>NC_079436.1:4302021-4309521 GCF_903798145.1 Danio aesculapii | reverse complement strand
GTGCAGAGGGTATGTGTGAGCCCAATGCAGGAGTGCATAAAAGCAGTGCAGATAAACACAAGCATTTTGCTCTATTGTTAACCACGACACACAATCAGTTTTAATCCACACAGTGGCATAAGAAGAAATATTTTGAAAACCGCACGCGAGGAACAGCTGACGGTGGCCATAACAATGACAAACGGCAGAGGATTGAGAGCTAACAAACGCATTTAAATCCGTAAACAAATCAGCACGCGTCACGTTTTCAACATGGTTTTAGATGCGATATGAACGTGAACAGTTAACCAGCTACATTACAATTAAATACACATTTTGCAAGCTAGAGAACACAATTTTAATTGCACTTACTTACACTTGTGAAATGGAGGAAGAAACTGATCCATAAACTGTGTACCGATAAAGTTCCTGTCAAGCTCTGACAAAGTCCCATACATCAGAAGTCTTTTTCTAATCCTTCCTTCAACAAACGGCTTCAGAATCCCCCGTTGCAGTGTAGATTATTGCATTAATCTCCAGAACATTCACTTATTGATGTTCACTCATCTTCAGTCATGATCAGTCCCACACCTGCGCTCAGCTAGTGTTTGAAGGGAAAGGCACGTTCACGTTTTACCGGATCCGGCACAGAACATATTTGGTTTTGTTTTGGGTCAACGTCAATATAACTAGGCAAAAGATCCGGACGAACGACAAATCATTTAAACGTCTCAGAGTCGACTCTTATTTATAAGATCAATATTTTTAAGCAAATATTAACCTCAGCTGGATGCTTTTATTCACTTAGAGCTGTACTGCACACTGCATGGAAGGTCATTTTCAAAAATCCATAATAGGGGCTCTTTAAGTATTTATTTATTCTTTTAATTTTATATATATATATATATATATATATATATATATATATATATATATATATATAGTGGTGTGTTTTATTTTAGAACTTATTTTAAATGCTATTTCTGTTTAAATAATGTTGCTGTGGGAAAGTACATTCTAAAATATTATACAAGTTAGCACTCTGTAGTGTTTTCCGGATTTTTGTAATATAATTAAAATGAATAAAGACTAAGTTGAACAAAGTGAGCACGCAAGAGCACAATAGACTGCATGTACTTGATACGAGGAATGTTTTTCATGTAATAAAACATGAGCACAGAAAGGTGAGCGTAGTCAGACGTGTCGAGGCATTACCTTCCCTCTTCTTCCATTCCCGCCATCCTGATCCTCCCACTGCCAATCCACCCCTCGCACCACTCGTCCTCCTGCAAAGATGCCGCGGGCTGTGATCTTCTTCGACTTGCGACGAGACTCCAGAAGAACTCTGAGCAAACACATGCATGTAGCAAAATAAGAAAATATGGAGCGTACAGAACTCATGCTCTGAAACATTAAAGCATATTTGATAAAGCATTGTTTCCCAACAATGTTCCCGGAGGCACACCAACAGCACATATTTTGGATGTCTCACTTATCTGAACCATTCATTTTAGTCTGTTCTAATGTTGTGATGAGTTGATTCAGGTGTGTTTGAATAGGAAGAGGTTGAAAAGGTGTCCAATAGTGTGTACAATGTAAGGCTGATTTATATTCAACACGTTCGCTTTGGGTATGTGCGACATTATTTCAGCCGGCGGATCACACAATTTTCTCGAGACTTGAGCGAACTGTTTCACAATTTGACAAAGTGAATATGAATCACTTTGAGGAGATTTTATTTAAAACGGGTACAACTGTAAACAGACATCTTTATGATCCGTCCATGCATGATCATAGGGAGAACCAGATGGCCAATAACTATTGGCTAAAAATTGCAACAACCGCAGGAAAGGAGGAAAGTTTTTTTACAAAAGTTTAGAAAAACGTAAGGGATAACTTTGGTGAAACCAAGCGGCAACCTCCCGTTCTTCCTCGGCAGCAAGTAAGTAAGCCAATACGGAAGTAACTAAAACTGCAATTCATCGACTCGCCTTAAGGGGCTGGCTCCAGGAAGTCCAAGTGATTTCTGACTGCAATGGGAAATTGGCCATTTTTACAGCTGAAAAACACGTTTACAGCCTGGTACAAAAGCTGGCTTTGGTGCATACAGCTATGATTACCCTTCATGATAACTGTGGGGGGGGGGGGGGGGGGGGTGAATTTTTTTATAACTCATCCATGTCATTTTATTAAGTTATATTAAGTCTGCATAATTAAGGGCGTGGCCACTTGAGTGACAGCTAGGTCTCGCTGCTCGCTGTCTCGTCACCTCCGCTGAATCCGGCTAATTAGCCAGTGAGCTTGGCATATTCATTGTATTTATGTTTTGGTTAATGTTTCTTTACACAGTCAATTGCCTTTTGGGATTATTTCCTGCAATTATCAGATATGGCATGCTGTGTGAACTTAATTGTGCTCACAAACCCTTCAAGTTGCCTCAGTTTTCCAGGTGAATGAATATATATTCTTATATACCATCTCTATAAATATATTGTTTTATTTAAGATCATTTATATTTTTCTTTAGAGCTGTAAAGCACTCCAGAATCTGACAGATTGATAAACTATAGGCTCTAGAACAGTCATCTGAAGCGTTGTCATACAGTGTTAAGCCTGGATTTCATCAATAGCCTTGCATTTACTAACACAGACTATATCTGAAGTGTTGGGAAGTAATTCGCGTTTTCCTCCTGTTGAAAAACACCATAAGAACAATGTTTGGTGGGTTAAAATGTAACAACTATGTTTTTAAAAGTCTAAACACTTTATTGATATAGTGTACAAACAAGCACAAGTGGTCAGAACACAAACGAGTCGCAGGTATTATTAAGCGTTCACCCAAAGTAAAGTCTGTTTAAGCCAGGTCCATGCAAAATGCCAGCACTCCCAGCAGGTGTCTGTAGTTCCGCTCACTCTCCGCCTCTTTGCCCTTGTTTGGTATCCCACCGTGGGTGCGATGACATGCGAACAAAATGGTGACGGTTGGCCGCGCCTACTTGTAGCTTCATTTGCAGTGTTCAGAAACCTATGGGTGACGTTACGAATACTACGTCCATATCTTTTACAGTCTATAAGTAAAACTAAACAGAGAGGTCATAACAAAAGTGGAGACCCATGTGGTTTTAATAAACAATTACAGAATAAGTTCACCATTTATAGGTTTTACACTGAAGTATAGACTACTTGACAAAAGTCTTGTCGTCGATCCCAGGTGAAAAAGCAACCAAAAATAACTTGACCTCTAGTTGATTGTTTGGAAGAATCATCAGTTCAACTTCATATTTATCATCACAAATACTGCAGAAGACCAACTGGAACCCGCATGGGTCCAAGATTCTCACAGAAATCAGTCAAGTTTGGTGAAGGAAAAATCATGGTTTGGGGTTATATACAGTATGGGGCCGTGCGAGAGATCTGCAGAGTGGATGGCAACATCAACAGCCTGAGGTATCAAGACGTTTGCTCCTTCTCATACTTCAGCCTCCACATCAAAGTTCTTGAAAGCAAAAAAGGTCAAGGTGCTTCAGGATTGGCCAGCCCCGTCACCAGAAATGAACATTATTGAGCATGTCTGGGGTAAGATGGAGGAAGCATTGAAGATGAATCTAAAGGATCTTGATGAACTCTGAGAGTCCTGCTAGAACTCTTTCTTTGCCATTCCAGACGACTTTATTAATAAGTGATTTGAGTCATGCAGAGATGTATGGATCATCTCTGAACAATTGAACAATGAGGTGCCCGTCAACACTGTTCTAGTGGTTTTTCTATATTTTAAAAGACAAATTCGTACTTATTTTGCCTTTAAATACCAAAAAAACACTAGAGAGAATTAACTGGCTGTGTTAAGATCACATGTATCTTAAAGCAGCTGGAAACCACAGCATTAGACAGCAGCTGCCAGAGGAAACACCCAGTTTAAAAAAGGCCACCGTCTTTGTGTGCTGCACTTCACTCTTCAATCTGACTGGGGAAATAGAGTCAGACTTTGAAAGGAGACCAGCTGTTGAACTGACCTATTGTTTGCTTGAGCTCATGTTTAGAGCAGTAACGGATGGCTGCCATGCAAGAGAGACGTCTAAACAACTGCTAGACTTCATAATAGCCTTGCCATATGGAGACGTTACTCAAGCCATTAAAAAGAAATGGACAGCAGCTACACAACTAAAACGGCAGCTCCATTTACTATATTATTACATGTAAAAAGAATGTTTATCAAGCTGCATAAAATAAGGTGACAAACCTACATTATGACCCAAGACTTGCTGATATTCTGAAAAGCAGAAGTGATCTTATTCGTGTTTATTTCTATAGCGCTTTTGCAATGTAGATCGTGTCAAAGCAGCATAACATAAAAGTTGTAGTAAATTGAAATTGTCAGTGCAGGTTTCAGAGTTGAAGTTCAGTTCAGTGTGGTTTAATTTTCACTGATGAAAGTCCAAGCGCTGAAGAGCAAATCCATCGATGCGCAGCTCCACGTAACCCAAACCAAACAAGCCAGTGGCGAGGAACACACTTCACCGATTGACGAAAGTGAAGGAAAAAACCTTGTGAGAAACCAGGCTCAATTGGGCATGACCGTTTCTCCTCTGGCCGGTAATAATCGTTAATTATGATTAATTAATTCACCATAGTGACCAGTTTTTAGGGATAGGATCTGGACAGGATAGGATAATGACCAAAAAATGCATAGCAGTAAATCGACTCACCCATATTAGTAGAAACTTATAATACTGAAAAACTGAAATTGAAACTGCAATGCATGTAATGTCAAACTTGTTGTTTCTTAGCATTCTTCTATGTTTCTTTGCTACTCTAATGTCAAATCTTAAAGTTCATTAGGAGTTTGAACACAAATGATGAATAACAACAAGGATTATTAGTGTAGAAATCTGATTGATTGTTAATCATTTAGTCGTTAAAGCAAAACCATTAGATAAATCTAGCTAAAAAGAACAGTTAAAAACACCAAGCTAGAAAAATAATGTATAAAACGCAAGATCCCAGTATATTTGGACAAAAAAAAAGGAAAAAAGGGTTAGTTCACGCAGAAATTAATACATCAAAAACATTATTCACTACCCAAATGTCGAGCCTTTTCATCTGCAGAACACAATTATAAGATATAATATGTTAAATATAAATGACAAAAAAAACTATTACATCTCATGCAAGGTGTTTCTAATGCAGCTTCTATGGGGGCAGGACAGTAAATTCGACGTTGTTTTCTCTTCTGTCTGCCGTTAACAGTCTCACACGATTTTATTCCTTATATTGAAAGTCATGAAAATCCTATAGCGGAGTTTTCCTTTTAATCTTCGAGAAAACGGGAATACAAAAATGTATTTGTGGTGTTCTCCCATTCACTGCACTCTAAAGGCTGATTTATACTTCTGTGTCAAGAGCATACGTATGGTCAGGCGCAGCCTTTGTGCAGTCGCATAGCCCTCGCCGTTACTGACACCGACACTGAAGCGCACCTCTCAAAAAATTTAACTACACATCGCAACGACGCATAGCGCAAGCTCTGTGATTGTTTAGCTTTGCAAGCTGTGACGAGTGTAGGTGGTGCTGAGAGCCCTATGAAGCGACTGTTTACAAGTGTCCACCAGATGTTTTGCGTTTACCTTATGATCAAAATTGTTTCACGTCAGCCGTTTTCCGCCTCTGAATGAGCGAGTTTTGTTTTTTCTAAATGCTACCTTAAAGTAGAAGTAGCTCTTCTACTTTAAGGTAGCGTTCAGAAAAAACAACACCTGCGAAGAAACTCTACACAGAGGAACATAAAAACCTACTGCCATCTAGCGTTTGGGAAGTGTTATTGCAGAGCAACACAAACGGCATGCAGAAGTATACATGCACGACTACGCGCAAGGCAGGCACCGTGGGTCAGACCGATCATTCGATGCAGAAGTGTAAGCCTTAAGGGTGTACTTATACTAGGATATCCAAACCGTTTGGCACATTTGACCCCCATTTTCCAGTTCGTTTAACAATTGTGTTCCAAATCGGGCCCAGGTATGGTTCAATCGGCTGGCCCTGGCCCGGTTGGAAGAGGTGTGCGTTGGTGTCAGTTGGGTATCACTGCATATAATCGACTTCATACAAAACAATATAAATAAAGCAATCTCCATTGTACAGAGTGAGAGCACTTCTCTACTGTTAAACTGAACAGTCGCATCATCGATGATTCAAGCGTGCAAGCGTAAAAATGCAATGTGAGTGCGGGCCGAGGGGGAGGAGGGACAATTTCACCTGGGCAGGCAAGACAAACGGGCCTAGTGTGAGTACGCCTAAATTTACAGATAGGAAAAAATAAATAAATTACATCATGTGTGAGGTGTTTCTAATGCAGCCTCTATGGGACAGTAAATCAAACGTTGTTTTCCCTTGTCTGCCGTTATCAGTCTCACACTATTTTCTCCCTTATTTCTAAAGTCATGAAAACCCCATGAAGTGTATATGTAGAATATACCCTGTTTTTCTCTATGGCAGGGCTATTCAATTAGTTTGTCATGGGGGCCAGTTCATGAAAAGCATACCAATTGAGGGGCCGGAGAGATATGACTTGCAATATGAGTGATGACACAACAGCATATAAGAGCCCATATGTTGTATTTTTGCTCCTTAAGACACCCATGTTGTATTTTTCTACATTAAAATGTTAATATATTGTGTTTTGAAACTACATAATATATCAGTGCATTGCAAAATAGGCTTTTTTTTTTTTTTACAAACATTCAAATGTTGTATTTCAAAACACAACAAAAGCAGTGCAATGCTGAAGTAGGCTTCTTCTACATTCAGATATATTGTGGTTACGATTATAGTCTGAAGAATAATCATGGTTTTACGGTTATCACGTCTAATGTAAATTTGAGCTTTATATTAGCTAAGTATTTAAATGAACGGTTGTTATCATCTGCGTTCATACATACATTATCATTTTAATCATTTGTAATAAGTCGTCTAACATATCTTTTGTTTACATTGCACTGAAAGCCACGCACAACTCTCACCGCTACATTGTGAGATGTTTTCTACTCGGTGCGTTTGAAAGTCACGAGCGCATCGCTCTGCTTGCGCACGCATATTGACATATAATCTTACATTGAAAATAACGAACTTGCTCGCGGAATAAGCTCGGAACTTTAACGCACAGGTGGCATAACTTTGTTTAGTCACAGCAGTTTCGTTCCGTGCAACAGAAACGAAGCGCTGAGAAGCCTTTAAGCTAAAGTATCTAAATGTTTTCGGCTGCTCACATCACTCGCTTAATGTCAGGTGGCTCACGCACTTCGCAGCCTTCAACTGCAGCTCGTACTGTATTGAACAGACGCACGTCCCTTCATAACTACAGCAGTCGTTTTTCGACTGAACTAAATTTATTTTTGATGTTCTGGTCATGCTTTTTTGGAGGGCCGGAACAATTTGCCTCGCGGGGCGGCAATTGAGTAGCCCTGCTCTGTGGTTTCACTGCACGTGGAGAGCGTCACATCACCTTCCCGCATTCGTCACAAATTAC
>NC_079436.1:4139521-4297021 GCF_903798145.1 Danio aesculapii | reverse complement strand
AGTAAATTCCTCCTGAAAATTGTGTTATTCCCACAATTTTTCACCACATAAATGCATTTTTTATGGAACAGTTGTGATATTAGAATTAGAAATAAATAAATTTTTCTAATATAATTGGCATTCTCTCCAAGTCTGGGGTTTTATTTTAAAGACAAACAATTCTTTAATTCAACCTTGTGTATTAATTTAATTTAATTTATTGGAAAGTTTTTTTATAATGTGCCTAAGGGCAGATTTTACTGGGCATCCTTCATTGACTTAGACTGGAAAAGCCTGGTTTTTACCTCATAAGTACTGCATTCCCATTAAAACAAAAGAGGTTCGTTTTAAAATTCTTCATAATATATATCCAGTGAATAGCACTTTGGCAAAGTATATGGAGGTTGATAGTTCATGCTCATTTTGTGAAACTGAAGATGAAACATTCTTTCAGTGTGAAAACACTAAAAGCTTTTGATATAGCTTATATCTTCGTATAGATAATTACATTGCTTCTTTCAGCCCCTTTCAGCGGTACTTTAAAGCTAAAACCGATATACCAGAGAAAATGGTTTATTTTGTGTGAGAAATATTTTATTCACAAATAAAAATTCTCTAATTCACAGCCTTCTTTTTCACATTTTTTTAGTTGAAATTGATGTATTTATGAAGTCCACAGAAATCTCTTGTATAACATAAAAAAAAACAGAGGACACAAAAACAACAACATGGAAGTGTTCAAGTATCTAACAAATTTTGTTGTATTTCCTTGACCAACAATATATAGCAAAGAATTCTGGCCCAGATTTGGCATAAAGTTGGCACAGCAGGCATTCATCCAGCACTGGCATACAGAATGTGGGCCAAACATGACCTGGGTTTGGCAGAGGTGGCACCGTCTTTAAGGCAGCACACAATACTTGGGCCAGATATTAAATGTAGTATTTGGCCCAGACACTAATAATGTATATGTGCGCCATATAAGTTTGGCCTATAATGACCCACATTTAAAATACATTTTTATTAATTTTGAGTAAAGAAAAATTTGACCAATCGGGTCACTTTGAGAAAAAACGTGGCCATAAAGCAAAATACATGTTTATCAAATTCACTGCAATCATGACACACCAACATATCTGGCCCAGTTCAGGGCCAGTTATGGGTTATAAACTTGGCTTGGCCCTGATATCGTCCATGTTTGACCCTTGTATGGAAGCCAGACTTGGGGATCTACAGGGCATTTTTTTTTTTTTTACCTTTTTTTGGTCTGTGTGGAGTTTGCATGTTCTCCCCGTTTTCGCGTGGGTTTCCTCCTGGTGCTCCGGTTTCCCCCACAGTCCAAAGACATGCACTAAAGGTGAATTGGGTTGGCTAAATTGTCGGTAGTGTATGAGTGTGTATGGATGTTTCCCAGAGATGGGTTGCAGCTGGAAGGGCATCCGCTGCGTAAAACATATGCTGAATAAGTTGGCGGTTCATTTCACTGTGGCAACCCTGGATTAATAAAAGCAATAAGCCAAAAAGAAAATAAATGAAAGAATGATTGTATGTTCTTTTGACCAATAGGTAATTATTTAATTAATTTTTCATTCACTCTTCTCTGTTTTCACAGCAAAGACATTTTTAACCTTCTCAGCATTGATTCTATGCTTTCCATTGTGCATTTCCAGTAATTTTGCTCAGTGGTGGATAGTTTTCAGTCGGCTTGTTTAGCTTCAACAACAAAATGTGATTTCCAAATAAACATCTGTTTTACTCCTGAAGAAACAAAGATTTGGCTCAGATTTAGCTACATTTCAGGACTTTTATTCTGTCATCTTATCCGCGCCGGATGTTCTTGAGTGTTTTGTTGACGGGTATTCTTCCAGTTTCTGCGAGGCTTGTTTAACGTAAGAGGACACCGGTGGAGGACGTTATATGTAACTCCTGAGCAATAAAATCCCCTCGTCCACAAGAGTTTGCCATCAGCTAATCGGAAATGTTTTCTCTCTCGACTTCCCTACAGCCGCAGGTATCAGGTCACATATGTTTGTGACGGCGGGTTTCATAACTTTACACATGCGCAGGCTAACCGCTAACAGACACCGCACTCTGAATTTAATGTCACATTTTTAGAGAGTTTTTATTTTTAACAGTGTGCTGAGATATCAGATGTGACTTATTGGATGTTTGTAATGTAGTTACAGTGTTTTTAGAGCTTTGTTGTAGTAAATCGACATGAATTTGCATCGACGCCACACGATCAGCATAAGTAATAATGTTAAATCCACCAAAGTTAAGTCACTAGTGTTAATTCCACATCACACATCTCAATTTTGTTGTGTCATATGTTATTTGTGTTTATCTGTGACGTTTTAAATGTTATAAAATAACGTTAGCATAATTTTACCATGTATGTTAACTACAGACAGATAAAGGGAAAGTTCAGCAAAACTGAACATTATTTAATTATTTACTCACCTTTCACTTGTTCCAAACCTGTTTGACTTCCTTCATTTTGTCAAACACAAAATAAGATAATTTAAAGAAATCTGGAAACCGGTAACCATTGACTTCTATAGTATTTTTACCATGGAAGTCAATGGTTACCGATTTTCACCCTTATTCAAAGTATCATATTTTGCGTTCAACATGGTAAAGAAACTCTTAACGGTTTGAAACCAGCTAAGAGAGTAAATTTTGATATTATTTTAGTTTAATTTGTCGACAAACAATCAATTTAAGTAATATTTTCATACTTTTTATGCCATTTGAAGAAATCTGGAAACCATTAACCATTGTCTTATATATAATTTTTTCTCCTACTATGAAAGTCAATGGTTACCGATTTTCGTCTTTATTTAAAGTGTCATATATTGCGTTCAACATGGTAAAGAAACTCTTAAAGGTTTGAAACCAGCTTAGAGAGTAAATATTGATATTATTTTAGTTTAATTTGTCGACAAACAATCCATTTAAGTAATATTTTCATACTTTTTATGCCATTAAATTGTTCTCTATTACCATTCCCGTTGTCTCATTGTTAAACAAAGTACACTAACTTTGCATAACATTTATTAGTGTGCAAAACTGAGGAACAGTTGTCTTTTTCACCTCCTTTATCGCTAATGATTTTTATTTCCTCTTTCTTTCTTCCCTTTCTGACCTGTCTCCCCTAAAATGTATGCTGTTTGTGTATGGTTGAAGGGGTCCAATTTCGCTGCATGTAACAGTGTTGTGACAAATAAAGGCTCATCATTATTATCATCATCATCATCATTGTTGCTTTACATAATTTTATATTTGGTGTTAAAAGAAACACTAAATGTTGTTGTGTCTGTAGGTAACAGTCCAGCTGAGTCACCTCATCAATGCCCTGCACTCGCTGAAGGGGTCAGTGAGCAGCAATACTTCAGTCAATCACAAACACAGAGAGAACACGCCAGAACAAGATCTGAACAGCTCTGAGGTAATTACTTTTGATCAACAGCGTAAAGCTGCGCTCACACTAGAATTTGATAATGCGAAATTCTGTCGTACGGCGCTGCGAAAAGGGGCGGGATTAAACAAGATTATTAGACATTAAAAACGCGAAAGATTGCTCCATGTTTTAAAGTTCTGACCAGAGAGGTCATGTTTTGATTTTGTTTTGAGAGGTCACCTCGATTCCGCAGGTCAGAGTTCACCAAGCTTGAACTTGACGCATGACCTTGCGTTTCCGGGCGGACGCATTCGCGTGCGTATGAATGGAAGTCTATGGGGAGAAAAGTCCAGTGTGATTGCAGCTTTACAGATTTACGCTCACCTTATTAGGTACACCTTTCCAACTGCTTGTTAATGCAAATTTCTAATCAGCCAATCACATGGCAGCACCTCAATGCATTTGGGCATGTAGACATGGTCAAGACGATCTGCAGCAGTTCAAAACAAGCATCAGAATGGGGAAGAAAGGGGATTTAAGTGATTTTGAATGTGGCATGGTTGTTGATGCCAAACGGGCTGGTCTGAGCATTTCAGAAACTGCTGATCTACTGGGATTTTCACACACAACCATCTCTAGAGTTTACAGAGAATGATCCGAAAAAGAGAAAATATCCAGTGAGTGGCCAGAGGAGAATGGCCAGACTGGTTCCAGCTGATAGAAAGGCAACAGTAACTCAAATAAGTACTCGTTACAACCGAGGTCTGCAGAAGAGCGTCTCTGAATGCACAACACATCCAACCTTGTGAAGGATGGGCTACAGCAGTAGAAGACCACACCAGGTGCCACTCCTGTCAGTTAAGAACAGGAAACTGAGGCTACAATTCACAAAGGCTCACTAAAATTGGGCAGTAGAAGATTGGAGAAATGTTGCCTGGTCTGATGAGTCTCGATTTCTGCTGCAACATTCGGATGGTCGGGTCAGAATTTGGTGTCAGCAACATGAAAACATGGATCCATCCTGCCTTGTATCAACATTTCAGGCTGGTGGTGGTGGTGTAATGGTGCAGGGGATATTTTCTTAGCACTCTTTGGGCCCATTAGTACCAATTGAGCATCGTGTCAACACCACAGCCTGAGTATTGTTGCTGACTATGTCTATCCCTTTATGACCACAATGTACCCATCTTCTGATGACTACTTCCAGCAGGATAACGCACCATGTCATAAAGCATGAATCATCTCAGGCAGGTTTCTTGAACATGACAATGAGTTCACTGTACTCAAATGGCCTCCACAGTCACCAGATCACAATCCAATAGAGCACCTTTGGGATGTGGTGGAACGAGAGATTCACATCATGGACAAATCTGCAGCAACTGCATGATGCAATCATGTCAATATGGCCCAAAATCTATACGGAATATTTCCAGTACCTTGTAAAATCTATGCTACTACGGATTAAGGCAAAAGCGGGTCCAACCCAGTACTAGTAAGGTGTACCTAATAAAGTGGCCGGTGAGTTTTTTTTTTTATTAGGACCGTAAGCTCTGACTTTTAGACGAAAGTCTTGTCACTTAACAGAAATAATGTCCAGTATAGAATATGAAGTCATGGTGCAGTGGACAAAGAATGAATATTGTGTATGACTGCCATGAGCTTGGATGACTGCATCCATACATCTCTGCAATGACTCAAATCACTTATTAATAAAGTCATCTGGAATGACAAAGAAAGCGTTCTTGCAGGACTCCCAGAGTTCATCAAGATTCTTTGGATTCATCTTCAATGCCTCCTCCTTCATCTTACCCCAGACATGCTCAATAATGTTCATATCTGGTGACTGGGCTGGCCAGTCCTGGAGGACCTTGACCGTCTTTGCTTTCAGGAACTTTGATGTAGAGGCTGAAGTATGAGAAGAAGAAAATTTGTTTGTGCTCAAAGAATTTAGTGCTAGAGGAATGCTGCTATTGACATGTGTAGAAGGAACAAAATATGCTATGTATGCTTTTTATGTTTATTAACATTGTTTTTTCTCCTTTAATGCTGCGTGTGTGGTGTTGCTGGAAAGCCGTCGCTGTCCCTCAGAGATTTGGGTCTGTCAGATCTCGGCCTCGTCCAGATAAATGAGCTGCTGGAGAAGCTTCTGCCTCGTGTTTCTCAGCAGGACTCACAACTGAAGACTGTGCCAGATATCTGGAAGACTTCTCATCTCTCCTCAGACTCTTTCTTTCACAACAAACATGGTGAGAGACAAAGGCGTTTTTCTTATACACTCTGCTCCTGAATAGACCAATGAAGTTTTTTTCACAAGACTTTTATTACGCTTTGAAGTCATTAAATCTTAAATCCTTAAGTTTTTAATGTTTAGATAAAAAAAAAAAATGTATGAACATTTTTATGTGTTTTATGTATGTATTATATTATCTTTGTATCAAATTACAGAAAAAAAAAATAAATAAAATTCAAAGTGTTTCTAATGCAGCGTCTATGGGGCAGGACAGTAAATTTGACATTGTTCTCTCTTCTAGCTGCCGTTATCAGTCTTTTTTTTCTGAAAGTCTCAATAACACCATCATGGAGTTTTTCTTTTATTATTTCAGCAAATAAGATTGTTAACTTATTTAAAAAGGTGGCAACACTGAAAGCTCTGAAACACTGAAACCAATTTATTAATTTAAAAGGCTAACACCAAACAAATGTTTCAAGCACCGGCTGTTCATCAGGCAGTATTCATCACTGCATGTTGCTCTTATTATACACTTCCGGATCACATGATCTCATACTAGGGGTGGGCGGTACACCGGTGTCATAGTCATCACCGGTGTGACATTGCGCCACGACATGGATTTTCTAATACCGTCAATACCGTAATAAATCAATTATGCACCTTGAACGGCTGCATTTACATCAATAATAGCTAATTCTAAATAATAAGGCATTCAATTTTCTTCAAACGTTCAGTTGTGGTCTGAATTCATGTCCTTATACTACAGGGCTCGAAATTGCAACCATTTTGGTCGCATGAGTGCCCGAAATGTAATCTATGCGCCCTCATAATATATTTGGGAGCATTTGTGTGTCTGAATATAATGGTTGTAGTGCAATCTGATTTGATTTTCTCTAAAAACTTGCTGAATCGCTCTACCCTGCTGCAGTATTGGTTCATATTAGCTGTCAATCACTCAACGCTTCCCGCTGTCAGATAACAGGGAGCTTTTGTTACTGCAGGAAATGCAAACGGCTGAAGAGTGAAAAGTGCACAGGTTTGCAAACCTCACCTAAAGTTATAATAATAATAATGGCGCAGATGACAGCGATCATAACATGAGGTAAATGTTGATCCACCAGCTGAGACCAATCGAGTGTTTTCGGAGAAGGTGCCCGAATCTTGATGCGTTGAATTCACTGCGTGTTCAGCGCAAATGTCCGCTAAATATAAAATCTAACACTGTACACATCATCGCCAAAGAAACTCACCTTTACTAAGTTTACACTGAAACTACGGCTCATAACAAAGAGCTGAATTGCGCCGGTGGTCATCATGAGAATCCTGCTCTGTCTGCTCATAAATTGGTGCGGCTGACTCGCCTGCTTTATTCCACCAACACAGAGAAATGAAGATCAGCTCATAACGAGACTGAGCATTTACATTGACCCAAACCGAAACTTTTAAAGAGTGATAGAAGTGAGACTTTCTTTTGTCTGTTTTTCCTTGAGATGTATATTATTTTGCTATTGAAAGTAATACCATGATATTATACCGTCACCGTTCGAAAGATGAAAAATACAGTGATATTAATTTTAGGTCATATCGCCCACCTCTATCTCATACATTACCTCACAACAACAAAAAAAAAAGAAAAACGCATCCTTCTGGATGTAGCCATCGGAAGATGTGTACACTGTGGTCATGAAGAGACATGGTCAGCAACAATACTCAGGTAGGCTGTGGCGTTGACACGATGCTCAATGGGTCCACTGTGTGCCAAGAAAATATACCCCACACTATTACACCACCCCCAGCCTGAACCGTTGATAAAAGCCAGGATTGATCCATGCTTTCATGTTGACCCTACCTAAATTTTGGTGGCCTGTACGAATTGTAGCCTCGATTTCCTGTTCTTAGCTGACAGGAGTGGCACCCGGTGTGGTGGTCTGCTGCTGTAGCCCATCTGTCTCAAGGTTGAACATGTTGTGTGTTCAGAGATGCTCTTCATACCTCGGTTGTAACGAGTGGTTATTTGAGTTACTGTTCCTATCAGCTGGAAGCAGTCTGGCCATTCTACTCTGGCCGCTCACTGGATATTTTCTCTCTTTCGAGCCATTCTCTGTAAACCCTAGAGATGGTTGTGCGTGAAAATCCCAGTAGATCAGCAGTTTCTGAAATACTCAGACCAGCCCACCTGGCACCAACAACCATGTCACGTTCAAAGTCACTTAAATTACCTTTCTTTCCAATTCTGATGCTCGGTTTGAACTGCAGCAGATCATCTTGATCATGTCTGCATGCCTAAATGCATTGAGTTGCTGCCAGGTGATTGGCTGATTAGAAATTTGCATTAACAAACATTTGGACAGCTGTACCTAATAAAGTGGCCGTTGAGTGTATATTGAATATCAAAAAATGTTTACGAAATCAAGATATCATTTTTTTTTCTATATCTCCCAGCCCTGGTTTAAAGCCACTTGAGTGTATGATGAAGTTTTAATTTTGGTTGAACTATCCCTTTAAGGCTTTAAATGAAACTAGACAATGAAGTCTTAAAATGATTATAAAACTTCCTGAAGCATTGCTTATGTCTAAACTTTAATTTCTCCTCTGTTATTCAGGGTTTTCAAGGATGGGTGGTGTCACTCCGGTGTTCTCAAGGCAAAACCAGTCTCCTCTCCAAACTCTCTGTACAGATCTCAAATATTTACCATGTAAGCTGTGCACTTTATTTGTTGTCACACATGGCTTCATTCATGTGTTTACCAAATGTGATGTTGTTTTCAGTGTTGGTCCAAAATCGAGGCTTTAAAACGCTGAAGTCCCGAACACGCCGCCTGCAGGGAGGTTTTGAGGGTCCAGTGGAACCTGAGGGAATTACACCGTCATTTATGAAGGTCATTCACACAGCAATACAAAGCTTTTTAAAATTATTATTAAGAAGGTAACACTACAATAAGGTTGTATTAGTTCATGTATTTCTAAGATGAGCAAATTATGAACAATACATTTAATATAGTATTTATGTTCGTTTGCATTAGTTAATAGAAATAAAGTTGTTCATGCTAACTAATGTTTAGTTTGAATTTGGAGATTAAAGGTGCTGTTTGTAAGTTTTACTGAATCACTGATATGCGTTGGCTTACACTGAGTTACAGTTCGGACGGTTTATTTTATTTTCAAGATCTGAGGTAAAGTGTCTGCTGCTTCTTTTAGGAGTATGACAAAAAATGTAATGTAAAATGGCATTCAAACATTAGCGTTTAATACTGAAAAAAGCACATGAGGTGTACCTGACGTGATCCTTGTCGGTGACTTAAATTAGCCTTTGTTGATGTCGTCAATCTGGCAGCCTGCTCTGGCGTGTTTTGAACCAGAGGTGCAATACCTAGTTCAACCACTGAGTGTCAAAATTGCATACTGCTTTTTTAATAATCATTAGTAAATGTTGAACTATGAATAATAAATGCTGTTCATTAATGAATACATTATCTGATGAAGCCTTATTGTTAAGTGTGACCATTAAAAAAAATCATTTTAATAATTATAAAGGTCCTTTTAAAGTTGTAAAGTTTTTTTTTCTGTGGAGCTCAAATTAAAATAAAAATATGATACCATCTAATAATTAATCATCTCTCTCTATTCAAGACACATTTGAAAAGCCATTCTTATGTATTTATAAGCCTTAAAGGTCCTGTGAATTCAAAATAAAGTTTTTATTTTAGTATCGGTATGTATAAGCTATATCTATAAGCTAGTGTGTTCAAAACAGTGACATAAACCTGATATAAACATCTAAAACTGCTTGTCATACTTCAGTTTCTCATCAAACCTTCTGGCCAATCAAATGCTCTCTAGTGACATGCCCCACCCCCTTTAAGGCACTTTCCATTTGATGCGCTTGAGCTCAACCCCTCTCACTGGCAGAGTTCTGATAAAAACAAAAGACTATTGGCTGTTTTTAAAAAGGGGAAGAGCTACTGTCAAGCCCAGCCTGCTTGTTTCAGTTCAGATTGTTAAACATTGAATACAAAATACACATTTTAAATCACTTTTACAGGACCTATAAGTAAAAGTCTGCATTTTGAAGTCATACAGGTTTGCAGCGATTAAATTGACATGTTTCTCCCTTAAAATTCTTATTTTAGTAGTTAGTAGTCATTTCAGAATTTGTGCTGTAGTAGTTTGTTTTCATTGAGTTGTAAATGTTGTATATTTTTGTGTGTCCAATAGGGTTTCCTCACACGTGATAAAGGACCAGATGTTGAAACATTGGAAAAACTCCTTAAAAACAAAAATATTCCCGAGGGTCAACATGATGCTTTTAAGACTGGTTTTGCCGAGGGTTTCCTCAAAGCTCAGGCTCTTACACAGAGAACCCAAGGCATGTCTGATATTAACAACAAATCACGACTCAATGAGTACGTTTACATGGACACAAATGATTGATTAAATGATTTTAATACGATTAAGACAATACTCTGATTAAGAGTCTACCATGTAAACATTGGTTTTTGATTACCTTAATCAGACTAAAGTCATAATCGAACTAAACAAATCGAATTAAGACGTGTGGAGTATTCCTATTTTAGTGGCATTATTGAAGTGCAGAACAGCATGTAAACACCGCAGTCGAACTATTACCGTCATGTAGGAGTTTTTTTCTGAGACAGTATATTTCATACACAGCTGTTTGACACTATTCTCTGCACTTATCGAGTCAGTAAAGGACCACAGACACACACATCGTGAAATGCCGAAGTTTTTTTTCTCCCATTCGGCGTGCCGTATCTAATTTCATTAAAACAACACTCCTCCACCAGTCCTTACTTCATACTCTCATCCAATACTTCAGTTTGTCACGCGGGGCATGAATGAAATGCACATGAATGAAAGTGAAAGCGGCAAACTGCAGTTAAAGCTGAAAAATTAAACATGAAACACATGAAATTACATGAAACTCCAGGGGAAACGTGGATAGCGTGCTGACGCAATGATGGTAATTGTTCCATGTGCATGTAAAACAGGATCATGAAAGAAACATTCGAAAAGCAACTCACGTAAACTCCTTAATCATATTATTGTCTTATTAAGATTAAGGCAAATAATTTGATTACTGATGTCCATGTAAACGTAGTCACTGACGAATTTTCAACCTAACATAGTTACATTTAGTATTGTAAAAATGTAGGTTGTATTTCATATCATCATCTTTAATAGAATCGCTAAGGAGGACCAGACTCATACTGTTGGTGCTTCTGCTGGTGGGCCTGTATGGACTCTCTAAAACACCTTTCTTATCAGGTAAATGTTTTCAGAAATGTCTGCATGGCTGATTTTGACTTGCTAGCTGAAAGCTGGAATACATTATACGTTGTTTTTGCTTCACACCCATAATAATGTTTGCTTTCATGTTAAAATTACTAGTTGGCCTCCGTTACAATTTGAAGAAGAAAATAAAAATCAGGGCTAAGCATTTTGACTTCAACCACATGTCCTGTTTGCAGTGTTGGGCAGTAGCGTCGCTACAAGTAGTGATGTTACTAGCTTAGCTACATTTCTCAGTAGCTTGGCGGTGGCGCCGCTACTTTCTAAATCAAATAGCTTTTCAGTAGCGAAGCTATTTTATAAGTCAAGTAGCGCAGTAGCGTCCACAAAGCTACATTTACCAATCACGAATCAATAAGTGACAGAACTGACATTCACAGGGCTGTGAGGCTGCTGTCTAGCCCAGTGTTTCCCAACCCTATTCCTGGAGGCACACCAACAGTACATATTTTGTATGTCTCCCTTATCTGACCCATTCGTGTCAGGTTTTGGGGTCTTTTCTAATGTTCTGAGTTGATTCAGGTGTGTTTGATTAGGGAGAGGTTGAAAATGTGTACTGTTGGTGTGCCTTCAGGAACAGGGTTGGGAAACACTGGGCTAGCCGATGAAAGTAAATCCATTTGATGGCGAGCATGATTATTTCTTATTCTTCCTGTTTTACGGTGGTTAACAACAAACTTTTTGGTGCGTTACTGCCACCTCGGGTCAGTGACGTCGGCAACCTAATTGAGATATATCCAGCTGCAGACCCGCAGAACAACACACGTTTCAGGCACACACAATCTAGGCAAACCATATATGGTAACTAACTAACTCTTTAGCATTATCGCCACCTATTGAATTTCACAAATATGGTTTCCCATTTCAGTCATTATTATTATATCGTAACGATCATTTTAACATCTCTGCAGTGTCTGAACTCAAATATGTAAATAAAAATAATTGGTTAAAGACGCTTATGAATTTATTCATGTGTCCACATACACAAAGAAAACATAATAGACCGTCTAATTGTGGGATTAAGTGTAATAAACTAATTTTAGGATCTTAATATTATCATACTTGGTTAAAATAAGTTTGTTGTAAAATATAAAAAGCAAACAATAATGTGTCGCATTAAAATGAATGACTATAGTTAATCATTTAAACAATATATAATATAGCTATAAACTGATTATCTTAACCGATTATCTGATTATAAACTACTATCTTTTACTAAACTGTCACAGCTGTTATATATATTTACTTATTATTATTATTATTATTATTTTTAAATTAATTATTAATAGTTAATTTGTTTCTATTGCAAAATTTTGGTTTAAAAACAAAATTTTGCTTACAGTATTTAATGTGGGAAATCATTAATTAAAAAGTTATTAGATAATTAAGCAAATACACAGTATTACATCGCTTGAGTAAAATATTAATATAGTGTTACACATTTATTACATGTAAAAAGATTTTTATTACATATAAAATGTATTATTGTCTATATTAACTTGCTATTATTTCCTTCATTATAAATGAATCCATTATGTAAATTAAACCTGTCCAATTTAGATCTTTCAGCAAGGCCAGCAAACGAGTATCTGAGATATTGACTCTGTCAGACAATAATGACTGATCATCTATGATGACTGATAAAAAACTGTTAAGTTTATTATAATTGAATGGCGATCGGAAACAACGTTCCCCCCATTCGCCCGTCTCCATCGTAATATTTGTGAAATAAAGTAAACTATATTGTTTATTGTGTACAATATTTATTAACCACATATATCAAAATATATCGATGACGATGTCCAAGAAGACGTTAATAACATTAACATCCGCCGTAACCATATTTGGTATGCCTAGATTATGTGTGCCTAAAACGTGTGTGGTTCTGCGGGCCTGCAGCTGGATATTATTGACCAAATTAGGCTAACACGAGAAACTTGCTTGATGGAATGATGACTGAGGAAAAGGAGCTATTTCTGAAGCAGGATTTTTCATGACCATACCTCGAGAAGTACATGTTAAGATGCAATAGCTTAATTTCTGATGCTGTACTCAAAAACTACTTTAGTAATTATTACAAGTACTACTATAAATTACTGCATTATGTAGTGTAATTTATTAATGCTTATGTCAAAATATTTCTCTTTACTATAAATGCCTGTAGTATTTTAAATGTGTAACACCTGCTTATATTGGATTTTTTTTGTTTTAGCTGTTATATACTATAATTTGTTTCTGTTTAGTACAGCATATTATTTACAGTAAATAATTGAACTGTATTCTGCCTCATATGTTTAATTGACAGTTTTATTGATCTCTAAAATATGATTAACTTGGATTTAAGTTGCTTCGATTTAAAAATAAAAATTGCAAAAATAGCTTGGATGTAGCTAAGCTACTTTTGCCATGTAGCTTTTAGCTTAGCTTGCTACGTTTCCTATGGGGTAGCTTTTAGTGTAGTTAAGCTACATTTTAAGTAGAGTAGATAATAGCTTAGCTTGCTACATTTTTCAAGTAGCTTCCCCAACACTGCCTGTTTGTCATGTCTGCCAGTGTGAATGTATAATTCAGGCGTTTGCTCTGGTTACTGATCTTTTGGTTGGTTTGGTGATGTTGTGCCTCTGAGCATGCTCCGTGGAGTGCTTTGTGTGTGTGTTTGGTGTGTGTGAACTGTATTATAACCATTCCGGACAGTGCGATTCCGAACCACATCAGGCCTGGACTCTGCTGTGGACCCGGTCCAGATGAAGAACGTCACCTTCGAGCATGTGAAGGGGGTGGAGGAGGCCAAGAACGAGCTGCAGGAGGTGGTGGAGTTTCTGCGGAACCCACAGAAGTTCACCGTTTTAGGAGGGAAGCTGCCTAAAGGCAAGAACACACATTATAAAAAATCTCCAACACAGAATTATTTAAAAGAATAGTCACATTATAATGTAAACGTAGACCTGTATGTTTTTATCCAATATATCATGAAGGATGTATATAGAGTGGGGGAAAAATTGAACACGTCATGTTTTTTTTTTTTTTTCTGTGAATAATATTTGTAAAGGAGCTGCTGACGCGGAATTGAACCATTTTTTGGTAAAAACCCAAACAATACAAAAATGAAAATAAAACAAAACCTGAAAAAAACTGTGTAATAACAAAAAATGACAAGCAGAAAGTGCTGAACTACAGAAATGTATTGAATACTTTATATAAAAGGCTTTTGTGGTGATGGCAGCTTAAAGACGCCTCTCATATGGAGAATGAAGCCACATGCATTGCCCAGGTGTAAGTTTTTCACAGACTTCAACAGTGTAAAAATCTTGATAATTCTGTGGCTCTTGTCTATCAAATTTAAGCTTATTTATTTATTTTTTTATTGGATTCGAGCCAGGTGTCTGGCTGGGCCATTCTACAGCTTGATTTTCTTTCTCTGAAAGCATTTGAGAGATTCCTTGGCTGTGTTTTCAATCATTGTCTTGCTGAAATGTCCACCCTGGTCTCATCTTCATCCCCCTGCTAATGTAGATGTTGGACTGAAGCAGCGAATATATTAATTTACAATGACGAAGGGCAGAGGGTTGCTGAAGAACTACTGAGAGATTTCAGCTGCTGTCTCTGCTTTCACTGCCTTTCTACACCTCCCTTTCTTTATGTGTTTAATACTTTTCCCCCGTGTCATTTACTTTATAAACTAATATTGTTTTCTTTGCATATATGGATTTCTTTGGTTATCAACGTCTGGTGAAAATTCAGCAACACCTTTAGAAATATGTTTTCTGAGAAAAATGGTGGTGTAAATGATAAAAATATTTAGTTTGCAGTGAAAATATTTACAACATATTGCCTAATACACTTCTCTTGTGATGCTTTTAGATGTTGGAATTTGTATGGATCATTGTTGATCCGTGATTCGTACGGATCACAACACGCAGTTCCGAACACACGTGGCCCGCGGATTAATACATTTTTTTACTTGAGCGATGTCGACCTATTTGGCATCATACAATGTCTAATGTGAAACCTCACGATGGCATCATAATCGTAGGCGGCGGTAAATTTAATTATTTATGAATAATTAATTAATTCATAACAAATTAAATATTTGTAGCCTACCGTTTCAACTATCTGACCCACATGGGCTTTGTTTCACCCATAAACAAATCATAAATAAAGATAAATTACACACATTATCACCTGTCAATCACTTTTTCCACTGGGCTGGCATGAATAGGCAGAGTGATAGGTGTCGTTATAATGGCATCAACAAACTTGGTTGGTAAAAAAGGTGCACAACCAACAGTATCTGAGGTTTTCGCTAAAATTACTAAGTACAAGCGTGAAAGTGAAAGGTTGAAGCAGTGTACTGATGCTGTGACACATTACGTTATAGATTCAAAAGACAGAAGAGTCATTAGATAGAGACAAGATTAATTAAATATGTTTAACAACTATAGTGAGACACGATCCAGCGGTACATCCTTGTTAAACTTTCCGACGTGCACTGCTCTCTGGGATCGACCCAATCCTATTGAAGGTTAATCCCAAATTTGTAACATCACAGAGAGATCGCTTCTCGTGTCGTTCAAATCACATGTATGAAAGCTTTTAGTCTTTCCTGTAAAATATAATGATGACAGAAGAAGTTGTGGTGGGTTATTGAGGATGTGGTGGGTTTCTTAGATTATTAAAGGTGTTTTCTGTCACTATTTGTTTAGCCTGCATTAATGCATTCAGTGGGCAGCAACTAACCAATAGGTGCCCAGACATCAAAAATGCCACTGAATAATTCTTCAAAAATTATCATCTAGCAATGAAACAGTAAGTTTTATGATTGAATCACTGAATCATTTATTGAAAATGAGACTAAAAATAAATATGGGTTGTACAAATGATAATGTTAGATTTATACATTTAGCGTTATCAGCAACAGTAGCAGTGACAGTGAGTTTTTCACAGTACTCAATATTTTACAGCTTATTTTCATTCAGCTGATCATTTCTTCATTTTATTTTTAATAAAATTACAGGTTCTACGTTCTGTTTGTTAAAACCAAATGTTTCCTGCAGCGATGTTTCTGTAATAAATGGAAAGCAAATTACATTGGTCTTCTCCCCCTTGTGGCTAATCCGAAAAATGGTCCAATCCGTGACTAAAAAACTATAATGTGATCCAAACTGTGTGATTTATGATCCGTTACACCACTATCAGTAACAGTAATACTATCAGTAGTAGTCATTTGTTTTTACATATTCTTTATTCGTTCACATATTTTGCAGGAATTTTGTTGGTTGGGCCTCCAGGTACAGGAAAGACCCTGTTGGCACGTGCTGTGGCAGGTGAGGCGGATGTGCCTTTCTACTACGCATCTGGATCAGAGTTTGACGAGATGTTTGTTGGAGTCGGTGCCAGTCGAATCAGAAATCTTTTCAGTGAGTGCTTATCTTACATAATTGCACTCCAAATGACGATCCCAGCCTGTCTGTTTCACAATTATTTCATAAAGTGTGCCTAAAATTCTCTGGAAGTAGCCAGAAGTGCTCTTTTTTTTCTTATCTATGCTAGCTGAATAATTGTATTTAGGTTGTTCATGTTTTAAAGTATTTCTTTTTCTATATATAATTGAATTCAGAATATTAGCCCTCCTGTGAATTTCTTTTTCCAAATATTTCCCAAATGATGTTTAACAGCAAGGAAATTTTCACAGTATCTCTAGTTTTCTTCTGGAAAGTCTTATTTGTTTTGTTTTAACTCAAATAAATTCAGTTGAAATTTATTTTAAAGGTGCCATATACTGCATTGGTTTAATAAGTTAAATGGTTCGCTCGTATCCACATAGTAGGTTTATGACTTTGGCAAGTAAAAAAAAATCTCCAGAAATGGTTTTATAAGCTAATTTATTATTCCATAAATACCCACAGAATCAGAAGGTTCATAATTGACCATATATGTTTTGTGTCTTAAATATTAGTGAGCTCCGCTCTGACATGCAGCACTTACAGACGCACACACACAGCACAGACAAACCCAATCAAGAGTAATGTTAACTTTTTTTGCTCTGTGGATAAAGGCTAAACCATAATTAAACTTGATAAAAGAGAGTGATAGAGCTGTATCGTATTGTATTTTGAAGCTACAGTCAAAGAAAACAGCCAAGAATTAATATCAACCTCTACTTTAACAGATGGCAGTTGAGCTGAGTGATTCGACATGATTCAGCATCTACATGTGTTTGTTGAAAGATAGGCATCAAATTTCACAGTAAACACCTTAAATTAGCAAAAGATGTATCTAAGCATACTTTACGCCTCTTCGGAGTAGTGATGAATAAATATGTAATCTGTAAATCCTTGAAGTAAATGCACTGTAAACAATTTGGGGCTCGCATTTTCAAAATAAAAGTCCCACACACATAGCAAGTGAAATCCGCTTAAAGTAACTAAGGTAGGAAAATGATCACTGCTCTATCACTTTGGCTTATCAAATGCAGCCTGAGCCGTGCATGTTAATGATTTTAGAGCCTTATTTATCATCTCAGAGCTGAATATGAGTCTGTGTGCTCTTGATGACGTGACTCCTCGTCAGGTCCGCATGAATGACCTAAAGTAGTCATACATGCAAATGCTGAGGGCGTGGCCCATGAGTCTCATCACAGTTTGTTTTGTACTCTGATTGGCCAATTGTCCATTGGGGTTTTACACTTGTGGAATTTACATGTAAACAAGGAAGCAGTGGTGTCTGGTGGAAGCATGGTATGTTCATTTCCATATACTAATGTTTTATTATTCCTCTATGCCTTGGTATACCAAGATTTTCATTAAAGGGCACCTTTTAAAAACATTTTAAGGTAATTAATGTTAGCTCTTAAGCATTATTTTTTCAATTGTCTACAGAACAAACCACTGATATACAACAACTTGCCTAATTAACCCAGTTAAGTCTTTAAATGTCACTTTAGGCTGAATCCTAGTATCCTGAAAAACTTAAAAGTCAAATATTATGTGCTGTCATCATGGCAAAGACAAAAGAAATCAGCTATTAGAGATTAGTTATTAAAACTATTATGTTTAGAAATGTGTTGAACAGAAACAGAAATTGGGGAAAAATACACAGGAGGGCTGATAATTCTGACTTCACCTGTATGTAACTTGATTCATGGATTTTATGGCAATATTACAAAGAAAAAAGAACAAAAATAATATAAAAAAAACCCAAAATGTGTAAATAATTCAACTTAAGCACGTACAATAAAATAAAACCATGTGTTAAAGTATTTCCCCTGCGTTTGTCCTCCAGGAGAAGCTAAAGGCAATGCTCCTTGTGTTATCTTCATTGATGAGCTGGACAGTGTTGGAGGAAAGAGAATCGAGTCTCCCATGCACCCCTATTCTAGACAGACAATCAATCAGCTGCTAGCAGAAATGGATGGGTGAGCCTTGATACAGAACTTCATCACGACTTATTGCTGCACTCTGTCTAATGGGTCATTCACACTGAGTGGTATGGGTCAGTACAGTACGATATGCCTTTAATTCCTTTTTAATGGTCAGACGTACCAAAATAGTGAACTGTACTAGGCATGGGCCGGTATAAGATTCTCACAGCACAAGCTTATAATAGTCTGGATTTTACATTAGTTTATTTTTTTATTTCGTTTTGAGTTTTTGTTTTCAAATTCAGTTCGTTTTAATTGGGTTTAGAGGTAGATATAATCGTTTTTATTAGTTTAATAATTGTGTGTGTGTGTGAGAATGTATGAGGTCCTTAACTGACAGCCGTGTGTGTGGATCTTGTCGGAAAATATGGCAAATTCTTATGACAGTAATAATAATAATACATTTTATTTGTGATGCGCTTTTCTTAGACTCAAAGCTTAACAAGGTAAAGTACTAAAAATACAAGGCAAGCAAAAACAGCACAACAATATAAAGATGCAATAAAACAATAGGAACCATATGAACCATAAGATAGAATACAAAGTTTGATTGTGATAACTATTTGAATAATAGTTTGATTGCAGAGCTTACTTCAATAATGCCACTAATATATGCATACTCCACTTCTTCCTGTTTAGTTATGACTTTAGTCCTAAAAGGTTGAAAACCCCCTGGTCTGCTGACCCGTACCGCTTGGTGGCAACACAAGTGAAAGGATTGTGAGTTTTGCTAATTGTCTTTTTATCTTCTCCAGGTTCAAGCCAAATGAAGGCGTCATCATAATTGGAGCAACAAACTTCCCTGAAGCTTTGGATAAGTGTGTAGAGTTTTAATTTATTTCCAAACATCTAAAAACTAAAGGCAGCTTTTTTTAAGATATCGTTAACTAGTATTGTCAAAAGAGCCGCTACTTCGGGACACTGGAGCGTTTCAAAGTCACGTCGATCAGCTGGTTTGTCTATAAGTTGACATACGATCGAGCCGCTGATGAATCGCAGCTTTAAAACGCTCCAGTGTCCCTGTATCTGTGTTTACACTCAGTCAACAACAGTTGCTGTGTTTAGGAACGTGCTAAACAGCGCTCAGATGTTAGCGGGAAATGGACGTTTTTAAAATTTCAGTACTAATGAGTAGGGCCAGACTGAATCTGCGAACGTTTTTTGCTATTTCTGCAGAGAATTTTGGTAAAAATCTACGTATTTCTGCTTTATTATTTTGGGAGTATCATAACTAAAACCTTAATGTCCTTAAAAAATCCAGTTAGATTCACTTTATTTGGTAAACAAAGCAAGTCTCTCATATAATATCTCTACTAAAAGACAATATTACTGTACAAGCTGTATTGTACGTAAATCAGATGAATATTTTCACATTAGTCAATAATATTACTGTAAATATTTTAAAAACTGAATAAATAAAGATTTACACCCATTCACTCAAGTAATTAAATGTATTAATGATGGGCTAAAAATTTGCAGAAAACCGTGTGGGCCTACTGATTGGTATCGAATTCCAGTATCGTCAGTAACCTTAATGACGTTGTAATGGGGGAACAGTATTTCAATTGATTACTCGTTGCTGAAAAAAGTAATGCCGTTAGTAACGCAGTTTATAGCGCCATTATCCCCATCACTGGTGACAACCCTAGTGTTAACCAAAGAGATGATATAAGAGAGTTTGTAGATTTAAAGGTTCTTTTTCTACACCATTACTGATTGATCAGATATCTGAATGCTGTCTTCTTCCCCAGTGCTCTGATCCGGCCCGGCCGTTTCGATATGCAGGTCACTGTACCCAGACCAGATGTGAAGGGCCGCACAGAAATCCTCAAGTGGTACCTTAAAAAAATTAAAGTGGACTCCGGTGAGTGTCCTGTTAAATATTCAGTTATTACATTCAGTTGAAGTCAGAATGACGAGCCCTCCTGTGAATTTGTTTTTCTTATTAAATATTTCCCAAATAATGTTTAAAAGATTCGTGAATTTTTCAAAGTATTTCCTACAATATTTTTTTCTTCTGGAGAAAGTCTTATTTGTTTTATTTCGGCCAGAATAAAAGCAATTTTTTATTTTTTAAGAACCATTTTTAAGTGAATTTTACTAGCTTTCTTAAGCTATATTTGTTTTGGATTGCCTACCAAACAAACCATCGTTATACAATGACTTGCCTAATTACCCTAACATGTCTAGATAACCTGGTTAAGCCTTTAAATCACACTGTAAGCTGAATCCTAGTATCTTGAAAAATATCTAGTCGAATATTATTTACTGTCATCATGGCAAAGATAAAATAAATCAGTTATTAGAAATGAGTTATTAAAACTATTATGATCAGAAATGTGTTGATTTTTTTGAAATCTTCTTTAGATGAAAATTTGTACAGAAGGGCTAATAATGAAAAATATACAGAAGGGCTAATAATTCTGACTTCCACTGTGTTTATATACAAGGCTTTAACGTTTAATAAATGTAATAATGCAGTAAGGTAATTGTTGATGGGCTTTAGCTGTGGAGGCAGAGGTCATTGCTCGAGGAACGGTTGGCTTTTCTGGTGCCGAGCTGGAGAATCTGGTAAATCAGGCTGCGCTTAAGGCTGCTGTGGACGGTAAAGACATGGTGACCATGAAGGAGCTGGAGTTTGCTAAAGACAAAATACTGATGGGTAAGTGTGTCGACTTCAGTTTTTCCATGAAAAAGTGAACATGCTCATAACTTGGAGATTATTATTATTATTATTATTATTATTATTATTATTATTATATTTAAAGAAATTTAGTGTTGTTTTGTTTTAGTGTCGTAATGTTTTTTTTATTGGCCAGCCCTAACACTCAAAAACTTACACTCTGTGATGATGTTTGGCTGTTTTTTCACACTATTTAGTTAAGATGAGCTGTTTTTTGTTGCAACTTACTAGTTTTTACAGATTTAAATGGATTAAACAAAACAAATAAGTTAACTTAATTCCTTCATGTTGTCCCAACACAAATCGACTGTGTGGAACCCAGTCTTATTTACAGTGTAAATAAAGCAAAGACTATAGAATACACAAGACGTGCCACTCATATAGTTTGAATGGGGAAAAGTCAAGTCAATATTGTGAATGAAGCTCCTCCTACTAGTACAGGAGCCAATTATCAATCGCTATAGACTGACAATACTCCGGGGGAAAATCTCGAACCAGACGTGTGCTTTTACGACAGTTTTGTGCTCAACAAATGCACTGGAATCTCAGTGAATACTTGCTTTACAGACATAAGAAATATATCCAGATAAAGCTTGAAATCTGTACTTTTAAATGAACCAACTACACTTGAAAACAAAAGTTTTCTGGTTTTGTAATCTGTATGAAACGGAATACGAGGAACAATCCATCCTGTCAAACGCGCTTCACATGGCAGCAACTACTGAAACGCCCACAAACTTGTAAACAAAGAGTCGCTGTCATTTCTGAAGGAGATTCACCATCAAGACCAAGTTGTGAATTACCTCAGAAGAGCAGCGCGATTAGACGATCATTCTTCAGAGGATGATAATGTAAGTCGCTTTGGATAAAAGCGTCTGCTAAATGACTAAATGTAAATGTAAATAATGTGTAGAACGGCCATAAATGAGGTTGGTGTCGTGATCTCGTTTCTTTCGAGTGCTCATTAGCTCGGGAAACCTGAAAAAATGCTGCTTTTGTTTGATTCGAACGTTTAAAAATGAAATCCTGAGACGGCTGTTGTTTAATTGTATCGGTGATTACAAATATGTAATGTAATCGTAAGCTTGGCAAACAGTTTTTGGAGAATTTAACGTTTCCCCATTCAGACGGAATGCCCGAGCATACTGAAATGACTTGCCTTAAAGGGACTTTGCTTAAAGGCTTTTATCAAAATCTTTGAAATCTTACTCTGTCTCGCACTGTGGGATTTGTAATAATCCTAAAAGATTGTAGTAGACTGTAGCTATGTTTCCATCCTCCTAATTTTATGCGCATTTTGGATATGCAGTTGATGGAAACGCCAAGATGCACATGAGTTTTGGAAATGCGCATAACTGATTAGGATAAGCTTTTTATTTGAAGGAAAGATGCGCATAAGCTACGATGGAAACACTTTTACCGAACACATCTCAGTATGCGCATTAATAAAAGTGATATGAGTTTGTTATAAAAGATCATGTAATGATAAAAATGTGTGTGAATGGACAAACCAGCAGGCTGAGCACACTGTAAACCATCTGAAATGTTGTTTTGGTCATTCTAAAGCGCCTTAACCATCTCAGTAGTAGTGCTATTATATTATTAATGACCTCAAGAATTGTTAAGACCGCCTGCACTCCGCGTCTCATGCCTTCAAATGCCACCAGGCATTCATTGTATGTCGGTATTTGTCTTCTGAGGCGCAAGTCATTTATTAAATAAAGGAAAAGACTCGCGCAGCTTCTCCTACTGCAGCAAATTACGTTTTTATTGTTGATATTTGGCGGCAGTTAATCAGGAAGTGACGATTTTGTTCTCTTTGACTCGTTGGATGGAAACGCTGCTTCATTAGCACGTCTTTTATGCGATAATCCAGTTTTGTGCATAAGTTTTATTCGCATCTTTTGATGGAAACATAGCTAACGTCACACTGCACGAACATGACTTCCAGGTCACACTTTCTGTTTGTTCACACCTCCCTGCTATTGGCATTTTGACAATCCAATATGCTTTGTAACGAAATAAACAAAGTAATATTTTTGTTTTCGATTGTCTACAGAAAAAAACCCTGTTATACAATAACTTGCCTAATTACGCTAACCTGCCAAAGTAAACTAGTTAAAATGTCAATTTAAGCTGAATACTAGTATCTTAAAAAATATCTAGTCAAATATTATGTACTGTCATCATGGCAGAGACTAAAGAAACCAGTTAATAGCAATGAGCTATTAAAACTATTATGTTTATAAATGTGTTGAAAGCTTATTAAACAGAAAAACATACAGCACGGCTAATAATTCTGCTTTCAGCTGTATATTGTCATATGTTCATGTTCTCCATTGGCTTTCCCTCTCTGCAGGGCCAGAACGCAGGAGTGCCGAGATCGACAAGAGGAATAAAGAGATCACCGCGTACCACGAGTCCGGCCATGCTATTATTGCGTACTACACCAAAGACGCCATGCCCATTAATAAAGCCACTATTATGCCAAGAGGCCCAACTTTGGGTCATGTGAGTACCTTTTGTGTGTAGCTTTTAGATACACATCTAATCCGTTTGTTTAAAGGCAAGGCAAGTTTATTTATATAGCACATTTCATACACAGTGGCAGTTCAAAGTGCTTTACACAAACAGGAATAAAAGAAACAAGTATAAAAGAGATAAAAACAAATGGTAAAAAAACGTAACAGATAAAATGTGTTATAAAAGAATGAAAAAGAAGAGGAGACATATGCAAAAATCACTTTTATAAGGGGTTTAAAAGGGGTTTTAAGGGGTGAATATAACCAGCTTCTAATGATAAAGATGTATTCGTTTTATTTTTAATAATCAGACTTGATAAAAACAGAAACGCTATGATTGACATTCTCCCTTTGTACATGTCATCAGAGGGGGAAAGCCCCGCCCATTTGTGCCGATCTTTACTCTTTAGCATAGACAGCCCTGAGTGAGAAGCAGCTGTCTGCTATTACAGTTTTCACCTGCTGAAGATTGTCAGCGACTAAGAGGATTATAAATAAATACACACTTGAGTCTCCATATGCTGCCTTCTTCTTAGTCACTACTTTTGACATTTTCCATTCATAGTTAGTCCTGTTTTGAATCTGCCACTATGCTGACACACAGGTATTTGTAGCTCCGCCCTCTTTTAAAAAGAGCACAGTCTCATTTGAATTTAAAGCGACCAAAATGGCACAATTAGATTCAAAGCTTAAAAGGGTCAGTTTCAAAGAGTTATAAAGCATTATTTGTGTGGTATTATGAGCTGAAACTTCACACAAACACACTAGGGACACCAGATACTTATTTTAGTTTAATAGGTCCTCTTTAAATAAAGTATCTCAATTCAATCTAAATTCTTCACAGGTGTCCATGCTTCCCGAGAATGACCGCTGGAGTGAAACCCGTGCTCAGCTTCTGGCTCAGATGGATGTCAGTATGGGTGGTCGAGTGGCTGAGGAGCTCATTTTTGGCAATGAAAATATCACCACAGGTATGTTGCGGAACCGTTAGCTCTGCTGTCTAAGGCTATTATGGTGCGTTAACATCAGACATGGATGAAGCGTCAATGCAAAGATGCGAATGGACATCCTGCGGAGCGAGAGCGTTGTGCATGTTTGACGTGCCAATTGCTCGAGTTAGAAAATCTGAACTTTAGCGAACATTTGCGCCACATTAACCAATCAGGAGCTTACTCTCGTAGGGGTGTGATTACGACGTAGCGCCTGTCCCGAGGGAAAAATCCACCTGTGACACCAGACAACAGCTCATCAAACTGCGCTCGGCTCAGTCAGAAGCACCGCTGAAAGTTTTCATTATCCAGGTCCAGTTTCTGAAGGAGTTGATGAACTCGCAGAGCAGGGTGCACCTCTGAAAGGATCTAGTGGACTCAGTCATCAATCTATGCTGTTTTTGAGCCTTCCTAAAGCACATAAAGCACAGCTACTCTCTCAATAAAATCCATGTTAGCTGTTTAGCAGCGAAGCTAGAGTCACCGGGCAGACAGAAGTCCTGTCCATGACACGAATCCATTCTATTGTGAAGCGAATTTGACGCACGAATGAAGCGAATTAAGTAAACTTAATGTTCATGAATCTATTTATGCAGGAATATCGTGATTTATTCACACGTGCTGCCTCTGGCATGAACACCGCATTAGAGTTTTGCGTTTTTAATTTCGATACTATTTTTCAATTTGCTGCACATTCAGTTACTTTTAGTTCTTGTGAACACATTTCTATTTTGTTTATGTCAGGGGTGTCCAAACTCTGTCCTGCATATTTTAGTTGCAACCCCAATTAAACACACCCGAAACAGCTAATCAAGCTCTTTCTAGGCATACTAGAAACTTCCAGGGAAGTGTGTTGAAGGAAATTGGAGGTAAACTATGCAGGACACCAGCCCTCCAGGACTTAGTTCGGACACCCCTGGTTTATATATATATATATATATATATATATATATATATATATATATATATATATATATATATATATATATATATATTCTAGTTCATTAGAGTTAACATAACACGTCCAATGTCGAGCAGAGCAAAGATTAGTGTTTGCACTTACATCTTAACATCTTGTGCAAACCTTTTAAGCCCTGCTCACACTGAGAGATTTCAGCCACGATTTTGTCATCTGAGAAAAATTTGGGAAATCCTAAAAGATTCCTGAAATCCTAGGCTAAAATCGCTGATCTTTTATCATTGGTATGGCATGTTCACAATGCTCATTGCGATCAGTTTTTTCCTCCGATGAAGTTCTGGCAGTGTCAGATTTCACACTTTCTTGCAGTGTGATAATAGCTGCTATGAAGAACCAATAGGAGCGCGGAATCTAACGACGCAATCCAAGTGATAGTTCAAATGACCGCGGGGGAATGTCAAAACAGTTTTTTTCTTCCTGGTTTTATCATTGAGACACGCTGTGTGCAAAATTGCCGCTACAGATTGTTTACGTTTACTGTGAGGAATCATTTCTGAACGTGGGATAGTGAAAGTGTCACAACGTCAAACTTGGGGGTGTTTTCTTTCATCTTCATATTCATTCAGTCAGACTTTGACAGCTGATCTTACAGTGTGACATGGGAGCCTTGTTCATGCAGTCTGACATGCTACAATCATTCAGGATTATAAAAAAATTCACAGTGTGAGCCGGCATTTAGTAATCAAAATTATAATAATAGTTTGAACAAACACTGAATCCAAAACCATTTAAATGCATCAAAAAAAAGTACGAAATATGAAGAATTCAGGAAAACTTCTTCAAATTAAAGACCAAACTGTGGTTAAACATGCCTAGTTCACATTTTTGGCAAATAAAAAAAACAAAAACTTTTTTTTTTAAATGTAGAAAAGATGTTTTCATAAATAAACACAAACTTTTGTCTGTGTAAAAATGTTCAATAAAAAGCTGCAGATCAGATACATATTTTATTTTTTAATAACTATTATTCTATTTCACTTAGTTTTTCAGTGACTGTTGTTAGTTTTGTTTAGTTTTTAGTTTCAGCCGGCAGCTAACTCTCACATGGTCGCCCACTGAAGCTAAGCAGGGCTGCGCCTTCTCAGTACCTAGATGGGAGACCACAACGGAAAGCTAGGTTGCTGTTGGAAGTGGTGTTAGTGAGGCCAGCAGAGGGCGCTCAACCTGCAGTCTGTGTGGCTCCTACCGCCCCAGTATAGTGATGGGGACTCTATACTGCTCAGTGAGCGTGCGTCTTTCGGATGAGACGTTTAACCGAGGTCCTGGCACTCTGTGGTCATTAAATCCCAGGATGTCCTTCGAAAAAGCCTAGGGGCTTAACCCCGGCATCCTGGCCAAATCTGCTCACTGGCGTCTGTCAATCATGGCCTCCTAACCCTCCCCAAATCATAATTGGCTTCATCGTTCTGCCTCCTCTCCACCAATCAGCTGGTGTGTGGTGTGCGGACTGGTGCAATATGGCTGCCATCGTGTCATCCAGGTGGATGCTGCACACTGATGGTGGATGAGGATATTTCCCACAGAAATGTGTAAAGCACTATGTAAATGTAAGGAATTATTATTATTTAGTTTTTTATTTATTGCGATTTTTATTTTATTTATTCCAGTTGACAAAAAATGCTTTTGACCAACAGTTTAGTCTTCATTTTCATTCACAAATAATCTTGCTTCTGTCCTCGTCTAATTCAGTGTGTTTTATTTTCATTTTATATATTTAATCACATGTTAACCCAGCTGTATGTGTATAAAATGTTTATTGTAATGTACATTGATATTATGCAAATGTGTAAAAAACACCACATGAAAATATTTAAGTTCAAATAAGGCTTATTTCTGTTTGTTTCATATGTGAAATGTTTTATTTATTTATTTATTTTTTGCATAGGAGCATCAAGTGACTTTGACAGCGCTACAAAAATAGCTAAAATGATGGTGACCAGATTTGGCATGAGTGAAAAGGTTTGTCTTTTTTCTGAATGTGAGTTTTCCATTTATGCTGTTTATTTAGAAAATGATGCTGACAGTCAGTTTGACTCTCCATCAAGGGTATTGTGACCTATATGAGCAGTTTTACAGACAACTCCACGATCCAAAAGAAGTATACTGGAGTATCGAATTGTATACTGTAACATCTGATCTGATCTACAAGGTTTCTGAAGACTTTTTAAGACCTTTTTAAGACCATTATGAATGAAATTTCAGACTTGCACAAGGCTAAACGCCTTTTTGGCCCAGTTAAAACACTACAAATCCATTAAAAACAGATGCTATTGTAAGGAAGATAATTAATCCATATTGGTAAACTTTAATTGAGATGTAATGTTAGTGTTTGAATGGGTATCAGCCTGATTGGGTAGCTTTACATGAACATAGGAAAATAAAGACCTGTTTAAAATGTTTTAACACCTACAACACCATGTTTCAGGGAATTTAAGACCTTTTAAGGCCTAAAGTTTTGTTTTTGAAATTTAGGACAGTTTAAGACCCTGCGGATACCCTACAGCACAATCAGATTGACCACTCTTTTATTTTATTGTGTACAAAGTAGGCATAATCTTGATGATTCTAAGGAACTCAAAATGTGGTGATCCCTCTTTGACATACCTCATAACTAAAAGTATTGCTTGTGTGTAAGAGGGAAGAAATATAAGCAGGAAAATAAGTGTTTTATTATTATTACTAAATTATGAAATGTGCTTTTATATAAAAGTAAATGTAATAAAACAAATATACGTATTTAAAACGTATTTACGTATTTATGTTTCTATGTAGATTTAAAAAGTTAATCTCGTGTTTTCTCCTAGTCTTCAAAAAGCCAAATGAAATGGCAAATGTGTTTAATTTTATACTATAATAATAATGTTGTAATATTTTTATACATGCAAACATTTTTTTTATATATGAAAATGTTTTAAATTTGTAATTCTTGAATTTCTGCTTGTAAATTGTTAAATTTTATACTTGTAAATGTTCCACAGATCAATTATATATATATATATATATATATATATATATATATATATATATATATATATATATTAGCAGTGTAACGGATAATGGTTCGTCCATGATTCGTACGGGTCACGGCACACAGTTCGGAACACACGTGACCTGCGGATTGATACATTTCTTTTTACTTGTAGATTAATCCTATATTTGTAACAATCGCAGCTTAAAGTGACATTTAAAGGCTTAACTAGGTTAATTAGGTTAACTAGGCAGGTTAGAGTAATTAGGCAAGTTATTGTATACTAATGCTTTGTTCTGTAGACTATCGAAAAAAAAAATCTTAAAGGGGCTAATAATTTTGATCTTAAAATGTTTTTTTTTTTTTTATTTAACTGCTTTACTCTAGCCGAAATAAAACGAACAAGACTTTCTCCAGAAGAAAAAATATTATCAGACATACTGGGAAAGTTTCCTTGCTCTGTTAAACATCATTTGGGAAATATTTTTAAAAAATGTTTAATGCGGGCTAATTTCTGATTTCAACTGTAAAATATATATAATATACCCAAACACACACACAATATCTGTATACATATTTGTATTTATGTTTTTAAGTAATATGTTAACCTTTTTGAGGAATTTTGGAAAAGGTTTTTCAGTGCTATATAATAACATAACACAATGCCATTGCCATTGTTTGCTTTCGTAATAGTTGGGTGTGATGACATACAGCGACCTCACCAAGCAGAGCCCAGAAACTCAGGCAGCCATTGAACATGAAGTCCGGATACTTTTGAGGGTAAACTAGTATTTTTCTATTAAAATCAGAATGTACGATCTTTATTTTGCTAGACTGCTTTGTCGTTCTTAAGGTGAATAATGAATCTGTAAAGTTAATCCGCTAAAAACAGTTTGTTTTGGTAATATTCAATCAAAATCTGACCATTTGCTTTCACGATTGGAGTATCAGTCCTTCTGTTGACATCAACTCGAGTGCTTCTATAGCAGGGGTGTCCAAACTCGGTCCTGGAGGGCCGGTGTCCTGCAGATTTTAGCTCCAACTTGCCTCAACACACCTGCACGGATGTTTCTAGAAAGCCTAGTAAGTGCTTGATTAGCTAGCCCAGGTGTGTCTGATTGGGGTTGGAACTAAACTTTGCAGGACACCGGCCCTCCAGGACCGAGCTTGGACATGCCTGTTCTATAGCAACTGCATATTAATATCCTCTCTAACCGTTAGTTTGCTATGAGTGAATGATGTGCAAATAGAAAGCAACACCCCCTACTTGATATTCTGTTTCAGTTTGAAGCACATCAAAATACTGAAATAAAAGTCCCAGCAACTTCCTTTTCACACAGAATTTACCAAAAGCACTTTTTAAACTGACGACCAATTTATTATTCTAGTTTCTGACTTGCTTATTTGTTTACATAGGATTCCTACGAGCGTGCTAAAGCTCTCCTGAAGTCCCGTGCTAAAGAGCACAGAAACCTGGCGGAGGCTTTACTGCGCTACGAGACATTGGATGCCAAAGAGATTCAGCTGGTCTTGGAGGGAAAGGCTTTAAACAGCAGATGAAGACGCAGCCGAGCCCTAAAACACATGAATGTACATATGCAACCGAGAGCTTGGTAGGCCTACACTCCCCATTGGTAACGTTTATTTTCTGAGCCAGATCTCTGAAATGAGTTTTAGTCTTGATAAGGAAGGCATCACAAACTCCTTACGTAAGAATTTGACTCGTTTATTACATATTTCAATGTTATTTTTCTTCTGTACCATTGCGTTGACTATATAGGTGCTGCCTTATTTGTAGTGGTGCAGAAGCTGATGTTGAAAATAAATCCGTAAGCTGTCAAGTTCACTATAAAGTCGCCGCTTGAGCCAAACTATGTTTGACCTATGAGAAATGTAACGCATTTCTCACTAAGAGGGACTGTGGAATGTTTTCGAAGCACTTTGTTAGTGAAACGTTTAGGTTTATTTGTGTGTTACGTGATATAATATTATATTATCTGCTCCTGAACAATGTTGCTTTAGTTGGAGAAAGTAAACGCATCAAAAAATCTGGATTTAAAACAAAAGAAACGTTAACAGAAATACTGTACATATATAGATACTACTTCCCAGCAAGCGTTTTTTGTTTTTAATAGATGTCTACTCGATGTCTAAACATAGTCGTCTTGGCTAAAACAAGGCTAAATTTGGGCTGTCAGTGAAAATCTAATAGACGTGTAAGAATAGGCCAAAACTAGACTAGCCATCAAATGAATGAATGAATGACTTCACATATCAAGTCTGTCTAAATTGTCTACTTGACGACTTGTCTAGTTTTGGACTATTCTTAAGACATCTATTAGATTTTTAATGACAGCCCAAGTTTAGCGTTGTTTTAACCAAGCTGTCTACATTTAGATGTCTATTAGACGTCTATCAAACACAAAATTGTTTGTTGTGTTGGGTCAAGTTCCCAGTGATTGGTTTATTTCTGAAACTTCTTTAAAGGGGTAGTTCACTCAAAAATGGAAAATTCTGTTATTAATTATTCACCCTAGTGTCGTTCCAAACCACTGAGACCTTCGTTCATCTTCAGAACACAAGTTAAGATATTTTAGATGAAATCCTGGAGCTCTCATTCTCCATAGACAACAAGTATCCCAAGATGACATTTGAAGAAAAGTACCCAAAAGTCAAAACATTCCATGCGCCACCACTTCGTGTGTCTAGAACACTGTAAAAACAACTTGGTTCACCAATATTTTTGTTTCCTTTCTGAATTTTGAACATCTCTGGACCGTTATGGAGGGTGAGAGAGCTCCAGGATTTCATCTAAAATCCATCTTAATTTGTATTCTGAAAATGAAGGTCTCTGGGTGTTTTGAATGATATGAGAGTAATTAATAAAAATTTTCAGTTTTTGGACCATCACAGGACTATTTTAATTAGATCTGGATCGTCACATGTTCTGTACATCAGTTTGATTATATACACCAATCAAAAGACAAAAGGGAGCCGTAATTCATTCATTTCTCAGTGATTACGTTGGGTTCACTCAGCTTTATTCTACGTTATTTATTCATGTACAGTAGCTTTACATCTCTACGTTTACCTTGCCTCATTGTTATGTTTGCCTTTTACCCAAGCTCGTTTTAGTTGTGTATATACCGTATATATTTATAATCAATAAAATCGAAAACGAGGATGTTGTATATAAGTGTATAGATTGATTTTAGTCTTGAGCTCGGCCTGGGTTGTAATTGAAGATGACTTCTTTTTTTGTTTGTTTGATGCTGTTGCACATTTATTAATGAATGGGAGCTGAACTGAATAAAAGAAACATCCCTACGCAAAAACTTGTTGATTGGTGTTCTGTAGCGACCCCTGCATCACAATAATTTTGAGAATACCTTTAGTTCAAAAATCTGGGTTTAAAAAAAACGAAGCTTTACAAGATATACATGTAGATACTTCTTCCCAGCAAGCGTTTTTTGTTTTTAAAAGATGTCTTATAGACGTCTAAACATAATCATCTTGGCTAAAACAAGGCTAAATTTGGGCTGTCAGTGAAAATCTAAAAGATGTCTAAGAATAGCCTGCTATATTGATGCTGTCGCACGTTTATTAATGAATGGGAGCTGAACTTAATAAAAGAAACATCCCTTGGCAAAAACTTGTTATTTGGTGTTCTGTAGCGACCCCTGCATCACAATATTATTAGCATTTTATACAACCGAAGAATATTCTGTACAATATGAGTGGTGCAGAAGCTGGCAATCATGTTATAGGATATTTCTAAGTAGTGTTTGTCCCACACTATTCTTTCATGTTGTTTCAACTCAAATGGATTGTTACCATAACAAATGTACGTAAATTTAACATAAAACAATTAAGTTGTCCCCCAAAAAATCTAAAGATTTGTGTTTCAGCTCATTTTAAATAAGTAGTTTGAACAAGAAACAAAATGATTGTGTGTTCCTTGTATTTCTTATGTTGTCGGGACCAAATATAGCAGTACCTCACAAATACCACAATACCACACCAAAATAGCATATATATATTTTGACCTTGTGGGGACTTTTTTTTTTTTTGGTCCCCATGAGGGAAATGGCTCAAATCACAGAAAATGAAGTGTTTTGAAAATGCGGATTGTTTGCTGTGAGGGTTTGGTTAAAGGTTGGGGTAGAGGGAGAGAACATACAGTTCCCATTAAGATTGGTGTGTGTGTGCGTGAGAGAAAGAGAATATATGGCTGCTAAGGTGTGCTATGTGGTTGTTTTATGTCCAAAATGAAAAGAGATTGCAAATTTAGCCTAATGTAATGTGTGTAGTAATATAGAGCAATTATCTTGTATGGTCATGCACCCAAAGCACTTCACAATCATAAGGGGGGGTCTCCACACCACCACCAGTGTGCAGCATCCACTTGGATTTTGCGACCGCAGCCACAGAACAACGGCGCCAGTGCGCTCACCACACACCAGCTATCGGTGGAGTGGAGAGATGGTGATAGAGCCAATTCGATGGATGGGGATGATTGGGAGCCCATGATGGTTGAGGGAATTTGGCCAGGAAACCTGGGTTTCACCCATATTCTTTATGAGAATTTTTAATAACCGCAGAGAGTCAGGACCTCAGTTTTAAAAGCCCAAGTTTAGCCTTGTTTTAGCCAAGCTGTCTACGTTTAGATGTCTATTAGACGTGTATTAAACACAAAATTGTTTGCTGGGTTGGGTCAAGTTCCCAGTGATTGGTTTATTTCTGCAACTTCTTTGAAGTGGTAGTTCATCAAAAAATTAAAAATTCTGTTATTAATTATTCACGTTAGTGTTGTTCCAAACCAATGAGACCTTCATTCATCTTCAGAACACAACAAGGGTCCTGAGATTATTTACCCAAAGAAAAGTACCCAAAAATTGTCAAAACATTCCATGCAATGCCACTTTCTTGTGCCTATTTTTGGCCCCTTTTCTGAATTTTCTCTGGACTGTGCCTCTCTATGAAAGATGAGAGAGTGCCAGGATTTCATCTAAAATCCGTCTTAATTTATATTCTGAAAACGAACGAAGATCTCAGGGTGTTTTTAATGAAATAAGAGAGTAATTAATAACAAATTTCATTTTTGGACCATCACAGGACTATTTTAATCCAGTCTGGATCATCACATGTTCTACACATCAGTTTGATTATATACACCAATCATAGGACAAAAGGAAGCAAAAAAACCTTCATAGTCAAATTCAGTGCTTCAGTAGCTTGTGGCAAAATCCACAGAAAGTCAGAAACACTGGGATAAAAGCAATACCATGAAGCAGCCCGAAAGTAACGACTAGAAGCACAATGGTGAAGAGTGTCCTAAATATGTAGCTGCTGGAAGCTGAAAGCACCACCACCCCCACAACCGTAGACAGCGCCCCCTGTAGTATAGGGTAACCTAGGTGTGCCAGTGCCTCCACAACCCTCTCATTGACATCAGTCTTAGTACTGGATACAAACGTGTAGGAGATATGGGCAGAAAAATCCACCGAGAAGCCAATGCTAATGACCAGATTAATCATGGAGATGGAATCCAGGCTTATGTTTAGGAGAGCCATGAATCCGGTGACTCCCAAAATGACCGAAGCGATGGCAAAAGCCACCCAGAGAGCACAAAGAGGATGAGGAATCAGCATAAGAGCGATGAAGAGCATGACTGCGGTTGATACTGCGATCGTCTGAAGAGTGACCTGTCCAATTACTGTGTATTGATCATGGTAGATGAACGAAGGATGGTAGACCAGCAATGGGTATGGGCATATCTCTGCTGTCTCCCTTAAAGAGTTCAGTACAGTCTTCTCTGTTGCATTCTGTACAATCGTCTGGAGGAACAGGCGAGATGCTGTTATGTTATCATCGGTTATGTTAACATCCTGTTTGAGCATTGGGTTGGGCTCTAGAAACTCATGGAGATGTGTTTTAAATGTAGCTTCTGAGCTGATGTTTCTACCAACACCATACCTTTCGAAGGCATGAAGCCAAGATGTTGACGAGTTGACAAAATCGAGCTCCAGAAATCGTTCGATGCAAGTCTCGAGTTGATTGCGTTCGCTCTCCTCCCAATATGGAAACGTCCCATTGATGGCTAGCATCACATTGGGACCGTAATAACGAAAGTAAGCGTTTTCGGCATCGTAATACTGGATGATGTAGGAATCGTCAAGCGCTAGGTTCTTGAGATCAATGCCCTCCTTCAGTTGGAGGCAGCCGTAAATGCTAACACCAATGTATATGAAGTAGATCAACACTACGAATGCTTTACACCAGGATGTTGTCAGAAACGGGCCATAGCACTTCCTAAAGAACAACGTCATTGGATGTTCCTCTTCGGTTCCTGTGTTACGGTTGTATGACCCTCCAACACAACAGAGATTGTACGCTTTAGACCTTCCAGATGGCGCCTCCTCTGGTACCTTCATGCAAGTTAACCAGTGTTTGTTGGCACTTTCCCGTCTGCCATTCAGAGCCAAACAGGCGCCGAAGAAAGTGATGTTATAGAAGTAGCAGAACAGGACGGCTGTGCCCGCGTAGAGGCAGAAAGACTGAACGGAGCCGAATGGGTTGCTGAAGCTCAGGTAGAAGGCCAGGACATCGGTCAGGGTGGTGATTGTGATTGAAATGGCAGCTTCTCTGTAGGTGTCGGCCATGCGATTTGGCACCGAGTCTTGAATGTTGGTCCGCTGCCAGCTGGAGATCATGATGAACATGTCGTCGATACCAATTCCTAAAAATGAAGATCTGTTAGACGTGTGGAATATGACATGCTACATTTGCACTGTTAAAAATGCTGGGTTGTACGAACCCAATGTTGGATCAAATGGACAAATGTTGGTTTTTAAAAAAAGAGAGGAGTGATGGTTGTTGATTGGGCCCCCTAATAGTAACTTTTGGCTCCCTAAAACGGCGTGGGCCCCTAGAATCATCCTAACTTCCTAGTGGCGCCCATGGGTTGTGTTAACCAAATGTTGTCAAACATGGACAAATCCAACTGTTGGGTTAAACAATAAATATTTCATTTGAATTGAAAAAAACTAACCTAACAGTTGGGTTTGTCTGACAAAACAAATTTTAAGAGAAGGCTGGGTTGATTTAACCAAATGTTGGGTCAAATAAAGACAAATCTAACATTGGTCAGATATGACCAAATCCAGCTGTTGGGTTGAACGCAAAAATATTTAAATTTAATTGAAAAAAAAAAAACGAACATAACAGTTGGGTTTGTCGGACAAAAAAAAAAAGAGACTTGGTTGGCCTAACCAAACTTTGGGTTAAATATTGACAATTTTAACTTTTGGGTCAAACTAAAAAAAATGTTTTATTTAATTGAATAAACTAACCCAACAGTTGGGTTTGCCAGACTAAACAGATTCTAAAAAGGCTGGGTTGTATAAACCAAATGTTGGGTGAAATATGGACAAATCTAACATTGTGTCAAATGTGGACAAACTCAACCGTTTGGGTTACACAAAAAAATCTAAAGTCAATTGAAAAATAACAACAATTTGGTTTGTCTGTCAAAGCACATTCTTAAAGGCTGGGTTGTTTTAACTAAACATTGGGGCAAATATGGACAAATCCAACTTTTTGGTTAAACAAAAATTTATAAATTGAGTTGAAAAAACTAGCACAACAATTTGGTTTGCCAGACAAAACGCATTCTAAAAAACTGGGTTGTATTAACCATATGTTGGTTGAAATATGGACAAATCTAACATTGGGTCAAATATGGAAAAATCCAACTGTTGGGTTAAACAAAAAAGATTTAAATTTAATGGGAAAAAACGAACCCAACAGTTGGGTTTGTCTGACAAAAAAAATTCTAAAAGAAAATTCTGGGTTGTATTAACCAAACATTGGGTCAAATATGTAAAAATCCATCTGTTGGGTTAAACAAAAAATATTTCAATTGAATTGAAAAAAAACTAACACAACAGCTGGGTTTGTCTGACAAAACAAATAAAAAAGGCTGGGTTGTATTAACCTTGTGAGCTGAGATTTCTTTTCTTTCTGATTTATTTTAACAAATTTTGTCAGCAAGCTTCTAGTAATGTCTGCAATATATATAAAAATATGCTTTCAAAATGTTTAATCTAAATGTAATAATTAATCCATCCTTTGGTTTGTCCATATTTGACCCAGCATTGGGTTAATACAGCCCATCATTTTTAGAGTCTTTAAGTTAAAGATTACTAAATGACTGTTTTTTATGTTTAATTATCATTTTTATGACCCTAACAACCATTTAAAGAATTAGCAGTTTGGAGAATGGATGGATTGACTAGAATTTCGTCCTACAATGTTTGTTGCCTCTTGCCTTATGGCTTTTGTGCGTAATCAGTGCAAAAATGCAAATATGTCGTGCCAAACTGGTTAAAAAAACTGAATCTTACCAAGAATGAGGAATGGAGAAGATGCGGCTGTAATAACAAATGGCACGTTCAAGAGTAACAGCAACCCGAAGCTGGACAGCACTGCTTGTGCAGTGGAAAAAACTCCAAGAGAAGCAAGCCATGCCTTATTCCTCACATTGTCAAACCTATGGAGAGAAATTAACCAATGTGATACTTTTCAATCAATTTCCACAATCTTTGAAATGTGTTATTGTGTGTGTAAACAGATCTTTTTATTCATAGAAAAATGACACAAACCTCAGGCAAGACATTATTGAAAATGAGATGGCAAGAAAATATGTAATAGCGAAAAGTTGAGTGACAGATCGGGTGCTCTTCTCAAACTCCTGCTGTCTTGACATGGAGGTGAAATAAGATACCTGACAAAAACACATCATTAACTTTCATTGACTAGTATTTGTTCAAAAATTATTATTGAGTTTTACACACCAAAATATTTAGCAACATTTGTTGTCTTCAAATAATGAGATCTGATAATGTCACATTTGACAATTTGGTTTGTGTTGTTTGAAAAGTTACATATACACCCACTGGCCACTTTATTAGGTACAACTGCTTGTCAACGCAAATTTCTAATGAGCCAATCACATGGCAGCAACTCCATGCATTTAGGCATGTAGACATGGTCAAGACGATCTGCAGCAGTTCCAACCGAGCATCAGAATAGGGAAGAAATGTGATTTAAATGACTTTGAATGTGGCATGATTGTTGGTGCCAGACGGGCGTATTTCAGAAACTGCTGATCTACTGGGATTTTCACGCACAACCATCACTAGGGAAAAGGGGGTCCAGCCCAGTACTAGTAAGGTGGACCTAATAGAGTGGCCAGTGGATGTAGGTTAATTAAGGACAAAAATGTCAATGCAAAAAAAGAGAAATAGTCAAATAATTTTAATATACACTGTAAAAGGAATAATGATTAAAAAGGATAGCTGTGGTTGTCCGATTTTTAACATAAAAATACAGTAGAACCTCGAATCAAATTTTATTTTTACGGTAAACTACTGTATTTCATTAATTTATGTTGATACACTAATGTTTTAAAATACCTACATCTGCACATTGTTTCTTTGTTATACAGACAAAAACAACCAAAAATGCTAATCAGTTTTATCAACATTTGATGTGACATAAAACTAATAACTGCTGAGAGAAAAATAATAAGAACCATTATATTGACAAAAATGTCTATTTGCAGTTAGTAAATATATCAAAACTTAATTTTTATTTATAGTGCAATCAGCTTAATTTGGACAACTTTAAAGGCAGTTTTCTATGTATTTCAGTTTTTAAAAACCCTTTAATTACAGATTTTATCTCGGTCAAATAGTGTCCTGTCCCAAAAAACAATACATCAATGTAAATTTTATTTATTCACCTATACAGCCGATCAAGTCTCACTTTCTAAAAATGTACACTTGTGTCCAAATGTTTAGCTGTCATACACTTACTTCTGTATTTGATGTGGTTACATTAGAGAGCACGTCCACCAATTTCTGAAGCCAGGCATCTGTCATTGTGTTGTTTTCTTGTAGATAATAGAAAAGTCTCATTGCTTTGGCATTTTGGACAAATCCATCCTGATTCACTTCCACTTCACTGATGACATTTCCCAAGTGGACACAGTTGAATTCAGACCGGCAGTATTTTGGATACGTTATGTTGACGAAACTAAAATTACTGGCGTTGTAACCGAAAATATCGAGAATTACGTTAGAGTTACACGTTCCGTTAACATTTGCGCAAATATCCGAAAACGCAAACGTATTTGTGTCAAAAATTACGTTGAATCTTTTAATTTCTTCATCAACACGGATGATTTCGTCGAGTGCTGTAACACTGAGTATGTTTGACTGTGAGGAAAATATCAAAGACGCAAAAACCCCGTCGGTGTTGAGTCGGATAACTGAAAACTGAGAGTCGCTCTGAGGGAAAGTTTCCTGAAAGAAACGCTTCTCCATTTTCGCGCGCCCTTTTTTCGGAGTAAACTGCTCCACTATGTCGTCGGATTTCAGCTCGTTCAAAAAGTAAAATCCTCCTCCGAGACCTGAGGACATCACAAGAGGTAAAACGACAAACCACCACGGGTGAAGACCGACGAATTTACCGAGACTTTCAAAACAGCGCCTGATGGGCTTTTCAATGCAGTCTGTGGTGCAGGACCTCATGTTGTAAAGTTGACCGTTCACTTCAATATGCTCGTTATTCTGTTTCTCCAAGTAGTAGTAGTAGGTATTATGAGTTTATTTGCATATACCCTCTCCCTTTGGGGAGGAGCTTGCATAATAAATACCTAAATGGGTGAAAGATAAGATATTTTGTTATACGCTTCAGATTAATTTCGGTTACACTTTAGTTTAAGTAACAATTCACACCATTTACTACTGGATTATTACCTGCCCTTTATTAATTAATTTATTAACTGTTTATTAGCACTTGTAAAGTAGCCTTATTTCATTCATTCATTCATTCATTCATTCATTTTCCTTTGTCCCTTTATTCATAAGGGGTCGCCACAGCTGAATCAACCGCCAATTTATACACTCGCATTCACACACATACACTACAGCCAATTTCTTTCATCCAAGTCCCCTATAGCGCATGTGTTTGGACTGTGGGGGAAACTGGAGCACCCGGAGGAAACCCACATGAACACGAAGAGAACATGCAAACTCCACACAGAAATGCCAGCTGACCCAGCCGGGACTTGAACCAGCGACCTTCTTACTGTAAGGAAACACTGCAAAAAATAAAACTGTAAAATTTACGGTTAAAAAACGGCAGCTGTGGTTGTCAGTACTTTACCGTTAAAAATACGGTACAAACCGTAAAAGTAATTTCTCATTTTTACAGTAAACTACCGTATTTCATTAATTTATTGATGGAATATGTCTGTATTTTGATTTACCAACATCTTCACATCTTTTGTTACACAGTTAGACACGTTAGCTCAGCTATATGCAGGTGGTGATGAGTAAGTTACATAATGAACCAAAGCTCATCACAGCACAGTGTGATTCACACAGCTACTGAACACCAGTATGGTAACACGCATAACATTAAAGTCATTAAATAAACATTGTTTATTAACATTAGATGTAACATAAATCTCTAATGTACAGAACTTACGGGGAAACAATTAAAAAGATCCATAATAATGTCAACAAAAAGCAAATAAGGTGATGTGCCATGTGGGGGAGGTCAATTTACGGTTATTCACCGTATTAAAGAAACATATTAACCAGCTTACAGATTTTTACTGTAGCATTTTTAAAGGGTTTTTTTTACTGTTGAAATCACAGCCATTATTTACAGTGTAACCACTGAGCCACCATACCGCTTATAAATTCATATTACCAAAGGTAATTCTAATATCATTAATACCATAAGAGAAAATGGGGAATGTTTTGTGGGCGATTTTTGCTGCATTTGTCAAACCAAGCCTTACGTTTTTCCAAGAATGCTTCATTCTTATTCAATAACCTGTTGTGGTGTTTTCTCTAGTTGTGAAAAGTTGTGAACTTTAAGGTTCGCTCCATCTTTCTTCTCTCCCCTCCTTGTTGTGACTGTAAAACCCAAACTTTGTATTATAAAGCTGTAAACTGAGCTGATGCCATTTATTTTGAACTGACTTTTTCTCCAGCTTCTTGGTTGAGTTAAGGAGTAAGGGAAGTATTTGTAAGTTATTTTCTGCATTTCTTTTGGTTCTAATAGGTAAGTTATCTTCGGGGTAAAGTTAGTTAATTTTTGTTTATCATTTTGGCCTATTTTTGTTTGCGCACCTATTCTTTGTTTTCAGTAAATGCAAACTTTTTCTCACAATAAAAGAACCTTAAGGTCATTAAAATAATAACCTGCTAACTGTTAATTAATTAAATACATTTTTTAACTTATGTTCAACCTCAACCCTAGACATTTTGGGGTCTTAACAATACAAATAACAGCACAGACACAAAGGGTCTCTTCAGCCTTTGTCTTTTGTTATCTTGATAACTGTTTCCACTAGAGTTACCACCCAACCCCATAATCAAAAGACTGAGTTTCTACTAAAATTGAACAATTTTCTGAATCAGTGATCCTGTACGTCCTGTAGAAGTGGAGCTGTTGGCTCTCAGTGAAACAATGGGCCTCTGAAGGAGAAACAATGGAAAGCTCTTCAAAGAAACTAAATGAGTGAAATTGGAGGATCTTCAGAAAAAGCTTTTAAAATTTGAGCATCTTGAGATTCTTAAAACAGGAAAAGGTGTCTGTTATTATCTGGGTTGAGGATTAATGGGATGCATGTTGCTTATTAATAATGCTAAAACAACAACAACCTGCAGACAACCTAATTAGGATTAATAAAAAAACTGAACATAAATACAAACTATTTGACATAAATTCATTAATTTTCCTTCAGCTTAGTCTCTATTTCAGAGGTCGCCACAGCGGAATGAACCACCAACTATTCCAGCATATTTGTTATGTAGCGGATGCCCTTTCAGCCGTAACCCAGTACTGAGAAACATTTACACACACACACATACACACGCACTACAGACTACAGACAATTTAGTTTATATAATTCCCCTATAGCGGGGAAACCGGAGCACCCGGAGGAAACCCACGCGAACTCAGGGAGAACATGCAAACTCCACACAGAAATGCCAACTGACCCAGCCAGGACTCAAACCAGTGACCTTCTTTTCTTGCTGTGAGGCAACAGTGCTAACCAATTTCATTTTAGTTTGGCTTTGTAATGCATCTGTTGACTCACAATTCAAAAACAATATCTGATTTTTCATTAGTTTATTTGCGCTAATTTTGATTAATCATTACTTTTTCAGTTTGTTATTTCAGTGACCACTGTAGATTTTCTTTCTTTAATGGAAGGGTACGCTGACATGGTTGATTTTGTCCATATCTATATATATTTGGGTAAACTAAATTGGCACATGTGTATGAGTGTGAGTGTTAATGCGAGAGTGTATCAGTGTTTCCCAGTGATGGGTTGCAGCTAGAAGAGCATCCGCTACGTAAAACATATGATGGAATAGTTGGTGATTCATTCCGCTGTGGTGATCCCTGATAAATAAGGGACTAAGCTGAAGGAAAATGATTGAATGAATACCCCAAACCACAAAACAACAATAACTTTTCCTCATAAAAAGTTGCGTTATGGATGTGACAGATGTGAAATTGCCACTTGTGGGACTTTGGTAAATTAAATATAATAGTTTGAAAACACTGGCAGAGACATTTTTGAGCATTTTTAAAGTACTTTAAAATACTTTCTTTACACAAAAAATGTAGAAACGGTACTCTGTTTTGGTGAAAATGATTCAACTTGTTAAAAATCATATTTGCTATAAATCTGTTGTAAACCCAAAATGACATTTAGACGGTGTTGAGTTGACTGATATAAAATGTACTAACAAATATGTTCGTAATACTTTTTAGAAGCAAAATAAAATGACTCCTAGAGGCAAATGTTTCTGGAACTTTGTTACAGTTAATATTAATTGGAAAAGAGCCTGGTTAACTCCCTTCAAATACACTATTTATAAAATTATGGAAATTAATTTTTAAATACTACATACAATTTACCTAGTAAAATCGTTTTTATCAAACGAACATTGAAATGGAGGATATCTGTGGTTTCTGCAATGTGGATAAAGAGAGCCTTTATCATTTGCTTTTTGAATGCAACGTTGTAAACAAATTTTTGGATGGATCTAGCCAAATATATTTTTGAAAGGACAAAACTTAAGATATTATTTTTTATTATGAAAACCAATCCAACAAATGTCTTAAATATACTGTTAATCTCTTTATTTTATTGACAAACTTTTACATACACAAACAGAAATTTGCTAAATCAATTCAATTCAGCTTTATTTGTATAGCGCTTATACAATGTAGATTGTGTCAAAGCAGCTTCACATAAAAGGTCACAGTAAATAGGAACAGTGTAGTTCAGTTTGTAGTGTTTAAGTTCAGTTCAGTTGAGCTCAGTTCAGTGTGGTTTAATAATCACTACTGAGAGTCCAAATATTGAAGAGCAAATCCAACGATGCGCAGCTCTACAGATCCCGAACCATGCAAGCCAGAGGCGACAGCGGAGAGGGAAAAAAACTTCACTAATTGGCGAAAGTGAAGAAAAAAAACCTTGAGAGAAACCAGGCTCAGTTGGGCACGATCATTTTAATTTCTCCGCTGGCCAAACGTCTTGTGCAGAGCTGCAGTCTCAGTGGCGGAGGCTGGAAGCTGGCCTCAGCGAAGACTCATCTGTCTCTGGAGCGTCACAGGAATCAGTCTCATGTTCTCCACTCCTCCATGACCACCACAGTAGCTGCTCAGGATACGGCCTGGTCCAGGATTATGGAAACCTTGGGATCATCTCGTCGTTGGTCTTGGATCGAATCAGTGACTCTGCATAGTCTGAGGGCCTCGGGAAGAGTATCCCCAGGTGGAAATGGAGAATAAAGAAAATAATTAGCGTAGCTGCTGTTCATAGCGTATATAAACAAGATGTAGAACCTGTGTGGAAGCCCGCTAAGTGGTGCACTAAGTGTATGCTTTACTAAACAGATAGGTCTTTAATCTAGTTTTGAATTGGGAGAGTGTGTCTGAGCCTCGGACGTTATCAGGAAGGCTATTCCAGAGTTTAGGAAATAATCATCTAATAATAATAATAATTTAATAATCTAATAATTTAATCATCTGATTAATCATCTCTCGCATTTACAGTTTTTTGTATCGAGTTTGACTTCTTTATTTCTACTGTGAAATTGTTGAAAAGCAAATAATCAGAGATTATTATGACACTTTTTTGATTCCCCTGTCAATTCTTAAAATCATTGGATGTAGAAATGCTGTACACTATGGGTATAATTACACTTTGTGTAATTAAATAATTTGTTTTTATTTATTTATCTTTTTTTGTTTTGTTGTTTTTTACCATTGTTATTTTAGTTTTTTGTTTCATATTTTGTATTGTGTTGTATGATTGTTCCTGATGGTTATGCAAAAATAAATAAATAGATAAATAAATAAATAAATAAATAAATAGAATAAAAAATTCCACCTCATATCTTTTATATCAACCCTTTTTTGTTGCCTCCGTCAAATCATGATTTCAACACGACTTCTTACGCAACATCTAACTTGATACTCATGACGTCACGCTCCAATCGGAAGTTCCAGCGCAGCAGCAGCGGACGCGAGTTCAACCAGCTTTAGTGTAAACAGCCTGAACATGGACGACGACGTGTTGACAACTCTGAAGATTTTAATAATCGGAGAGAGTGGAGTCGGTAAATCAAGGTGAAGTCAGAGGTTTTTGATTCACTTGATCTTGTTTGTACACTAGCAGGAGCTGTTAAATAGCGTTAGCATCGTCTGGACGAGCAACAAGCTCTGCTAAAGTAACGTAATGCTGACTGTCGCTTGTGCCTAGACTCTCCCTATTCAAATTAGCTAGTAAACTTCACTTGTAATTGTTGTATTTAGGTAAATAACAGAAGGAATTTCGCACATTTTGTTTCTCGTGGTACTTTGAACCTCATGAGCTGTTTTTGACTGCTCTCAATAAGCTCTGCCGATTGTTAGCTTTTATATAATGGTGAGTTATGAATATAATTGTAGTTTAACTTCTCAAAATGACCTGGTAATGAATACTTTGTATACTGTTACTGTTGTCGCATCGTTTTAAATAATTAATATTGTCAGAGCAGCAGTGTTAGCTGGCAGCTGTTCCTGTAGCAGTCATGCTATGTGCTCGTTTTGTGGCAGTTACCTCTAGAAACACAGGCCTTAGATTGATCGAGGTAAAGTTGGTTTTATATTCACACTTTCTGACTTTTTCCTTAATAATATAACTCTTTATATTCATTTAATGTTTATATTATTTACTAATTCTACATAAAGTAATCATATAAGCAGCCAATGACTATCAAAGTACAAATTGTTCACAGTTAAATAAATAGTGCTAATGTTGATTTAAAGTCATACTTGCATGTGATTTCAGATCAAATAATCACAATACCATGGTAAACAATATGGGGTACATGTCACAAGTTGTCACTGAATGAATTTGTGAACATAAAACCAGCTTTACTGTACTCTTAGATTGAGGTTATAGAGGAGTCAGATGCTTAAAATATGAACAAAACACATTAAACATGCCAATGTGATGACACAGTGATTCTTAGCAAAACTAGCAGTGAAATTTAAAGGGATAGTAAACCCAAAAAGGAACATTTTGTCATTATTTATTCACTATTTACATGTTTCAAACCTATATGAATGTTAATAATAGTTTAAACAAACCTAAACACAGTATTCAGAGAAATGTTGGGAATCTGTCATCATTGACTTCCATATTATCTTTTCTTAGTATGGAAGTTAATGGTTACATATTATTGTTCATAGTCAATTAATAGTGCTAATGTTGTTTTGAGTCATCCTTACATGTGATTTCAGACCGAATATTCAAAGTACCATAGTAAACAATATAGGCAGGTTGTCACTGAACGAATTTGTGAACATAAAACCAGCTTTACTGTACCCTTAGCTTGAGGTTATAGAGGGGTCAGATGCTTAAAATATGAACAAAACACATTAAACATGCCTACTTACGATGACAAAGTGATTTCTAGCAAAATTAGCAGTGAAATTTAAAGAATCAATGACCCAAAAAGGAAAGTTCTGTCATTATTTAACTATTTACGTGTTTCAAACCTTTATGAGTTTTAATATTGCAGTTTAAACAAACTTAAACACAATATTTTGAGAAATGTTGGGAATCTGTCACCATTGACTTCCTTATTATCTTTTCTTAGTATGGAAGTTAATGGTTACAGGTTTTCAGCTTTTTTCAAAATATCTTCTTTTGTGTTCAACAGAATAAAGAAACTTATAAAGGTTTGGAACCACTTGAGAGTACATAGTGAGTAAATGATATATATATATATATATATATATATATATATATATATATATATATATATATATATATATATATATATATTTATTTATTTATTTATTTTGGTGAACTATTCCTTAAATGGTTTAATGTCTTTCCCCGTCCAGTGAGTAAATTGCCCTTTAATTATATTGCGGTAATGTTAGTTTTATATTCGCACATTCTGACTTCTTAATATTAGATTTTCAGAAAAGTATTCTTTGCATTTTCTAAATGGGTAAATCATATTAGCAGCCAATGACTATCAATATACAGCATTGTTCACAGTTAAATCAATAGTGCTAATGTTGTTTTGAGTCAACCTTACATGTGATTTCAGACCGAATATTCAAAGTACCATGGTAAACAATATAGGGAGCATGTCACAAGTTGTTACTGAACAAATGTGTGAATATAAAACCAACTTATCCTCAATTTACATTATTACAGTTGTCATGTGTACACAGTTAAATTGAACTGTATAAGAGCTGTGTGAAACAAGAAATGCTAAATGTTTTGTGCCAATGCTAACTTTTCTTTCATTTGTCCTGTTATGTCCACAGTTTGCTCCTGCGTTTCACAGATGACACCTTCGACCCAGAATTAGCAGCAACCATTGGTGAGTCACCCACGAGTGGTTGTGAATATATAACTGATAATAACCAGACATTGTTAACGGGTCTATATAAGCAGTTAATGCTCAAAACTAATAAGCTTATAGACCATTTCAATGTGGTGTAGTCGCTGGCTCATGAACATTGCTTGCCTATCAGACTATTTCATAACTGTAGAAAAAGGAAATGTAATCATAATTCAACATTAAAACAGCTATCATAACATTATTTATCATGATGTGCACCTTTCTGGATTTTCCGAAGCTATGGAAATGAAAACATGTAAAACAGGATATATGTTAGTACCATTGTTATTGTTTAAGTCCCTCAAAATGGTCTGTAAATAACTACTTATTTAAAATGAGCGGAATCAACACAGGTCTTGAGGGGTTTTGGGGGACAACTTAATTGTTTTATGTTCAATCCACCTAAAACTGTAAAAAAAAAAACGATTAAGTTAACTTAATCTATTTGTGTTGGGACAACATGAAGGAATTGTGTGGAACCTGGCATTTTACTGTGTAGTTTTACCTTAAGTCTGTTTATATTAATAAAGCTAATTCAGTAGAAATGACTAATGACTATTTTCCAAGAAATGGCAAAAGATGTTGACCGTATAACAGCGTTCACACTGAAGGTGGCGAGAGCATCAAAATTTGCTGTGGTAACAATGCGTCAAAATTTGGTACATTGATCTCGTATTTAAAGGAGCCGTGGCAGCAAATCAGTAACATTCCCGCATAAAAACATACTTTCTAGCTTGAAAAGTTGCCCACTTTTTATCCAAATTCATTTAACAATGAAAGATCAAGTTGCTGCGTGTGGTGTGGCTATGCTCCACTTATCCAACATGTGTGCATATGTCTGAAATATACTGAAGTTGTTATAGTTAGCATGGGATTCCCGTTTAAATGGGAATCCTGCTTTAACACATTAATGCACATCAGTAACTTTTTTTTAATGTATGTCGCTGTAAGAAAACATCGTAAATAATTGAAAATCTGGCGACCTCAATAATAAAAACCCTTAGGAACAAGTGTGGTCGGAACCAAAGTTCACAGTACTGTGTTCTCTGGAATACTTTAAAGCGGTGGACTTCAACATTCCGATTGGGTAAAGTCTAGATGGGATACACGGCTGGCCGGAAGATTAATTTGCAATGTGCATATTTCAATGTAGCAGCATTTTTTTATGACGCTGCATAAGAATAGTTAATATTTTTACAGTACTGTGACGGTTGGGTTTAGGGTACGGGTATATGTTAAAAATTGCAGTTTATTGGGTAATTTAATAGATAACCTAATAATACTCGTACAACTACTGTTTTTATGTTACTGTGACGGTTGGGTTTAGGGTTGGGGCAGGGGTAGACGTTAATAAAATACAATTAATGGGAAATTTATTAAATAGTGTAAATCATTTTCGTTAACTTCCAGCCACAACCATATCTAATCTAGCAACAACCTTCCGATTGCTTGCCGCTGAACCGCATCACAGCTCATTACTAGGGCCAGACAGAATCTGCGGACATTTTTTACTATTTCTGTGGAGAATTTAGTAAAAAATCTGCGGATTTATGTGGAATGTTTTTGGGAGTATCAAAACAAAAAACTAAATATATGAAATTTTATTTAATGTTTACAATGCAAATCCAATTAGATCCACTTGTTTGGTAAACAAAGCCAGTCTCTCATATAATAGATCTACTAAAAGACATATTACTTAAAAAAAATATTACTTTACTAACTGTATTGTAAATAAAACAAATGAACATTTTCATATTAGTCACTAATATTATTGAAATTAATTAAAAAACTGATTAAATATAAATGTACACACATTTACACAAGTAAATGCATAGACTCAATGATGGGCTAAAAATCTGCGGATTTCTGTGCGCGCAGATTCCACATGGGCCTACTCAATACCATTAAATTGACTTGATTTCAACTCTGCTTGACGCCCACACCAGCGAAGACACGCTGCGCCTCGCTGCACAGTAACAGCGTCACTTCATATTCTAGTTATAGCTTGTTTTTATTAATGTTTTTCTGATTTTTTTAATGTTTATTTTATTTTTTTAAAGTTGCGACTAGCAATGCACATTAATAAAACAGAAATGTACAATGTGGCAGAATTAGCCAAAAGTTTATTTAACATCTGCAGTCACAGTTCTATATCTAATATAGGATGTCCGCGGGATCTTAAAAAGTATTGAAAGCTAATAAATCAACAATGAGAAAATTAAGGGCCTTAAAAGTTATTAAAAAGTCTTAATCTTATTTTTACGAGGTCTTAAATTTTGTTCAAGTGTTGTCCAAACTGTTTGACTCCAGAAAAGCATAAATACATTTATTTTTCCTCCTAATATTAACAACGGCATGCTCGATCCATGTAAGTGGAAAATGTAAGTTTACGTACTCCAAGATGGAAAAAGACGACTTTAAACACTGGCTGAAGCCTGTTGAGTTCTGTTGCATGGTTGTTCTCCATTAATTTATCTAACTACAACTGTTTATTAACAACTGTTTCTTAAGCTAAAGCTCTGATTAGAACTTGAAGTAGTTATGAGGTCTTAAAATATTCTGAGAAGGTCTTTAAAAAGTCTTAAAAAGATATTGAAATTACCTTTGGGATTACTGCATATACCCTGTATTAAAAGAAATACGTGCTGCTATGCTATGTAGTAAGTATACTGTGCTAGATTGCTTCTATTGTTTTCATTTTCAGATCAGTAAAGGAAAATGTATGTGTATTTCTTGTGTAAAATGGAGCATACTTTAGAACATTGTTTCTCAACCACTTTCCTGGAGGACCACCAGCTCTGCACATTTTTTATGCTGCTTCCCATTTCGCACACTATCCGTCCTAAATAGTATTTGAAAATAGAATTAGTATGCCCCAAATCGTAGTATGTCGAAAGGAGTATGCCAAAGATACCCGGATGGTTTACTATTTCCGGTCAAAATTTTAAGTGTAGAACCGTCCATACTCTAATAGCCGATATTGCCCACAATACATTGCACGTTGGACGTGAATTCGATTGAACTACAAACACGGATAAAAAATGTGAATAAACTACAAACATGATGGATGCGCGAGACCAACCGTCAAGTAAGCTTCGGTAAAGAAGTTTGTATGACTGTTAATTAATATCTAGCCAACTGCAACATATTTAAACCGCATTTTCTGTGTTATATATCATCTACAACAACAATACTGAACTTCTATAAAGACGTGTTTGGACATTAACATCTAAATGCATAATTATCCAAAGACCTGAGGAGATTTCTCTGCATGAAAGACTCGTGAATGGCAGATTAACCTGCTGCTGCTGCTTCTCCAATAAGGTAGGAAATTAAATATGATAGAAATGTGGATGATTGACAGGGCTCATAACTAAGCAACACAACGATTTGATAACGAGGAAGTAGTATGTCCCAAAGCTTGCATACTCTTCTGTTACACACTCAAAAGTATATAGGGCATAGTATAAATATGTGAATTGGGACGCAGCTCATGCCTCCTTAACCAAACATGCCTGATTCAGATCATCAGCTCATTTGCAGAGACTTAAAGACCTGTTATGGGTGTGACAGACAAGGGAGACATCAAAAACATGCCGTGTTGGTGCAGGAACATGGTTGAGAAACACTGCTTTATAATTGACACTTTCATTGGTATTTTTAGGTGTGGACTTCAAAGTCAAAACTATTGCGATTGATGGCAACCGAGCAAAACTGGCTATATGGGTAAGTGCTGTATTTTGTGAGGTGCTTGAATTCATGAAATACTTGTGTTTTATTTTTCATGCGCTTTAACTGTTAACAGCTGTCTTGTTCCACTAGATGTCACTGTCACGCTTTGTTTTACTTGAAAGCTCCTGAAATCCTCATGAACTTTTTGTTTTAGGACACGGCGGGTCAGGAGAGGTTCAGAACTCTAACACCAAGCTACTACAGAGGAGCCCAGGGTGTCATTTTGGGTACGTTTTTAATTGTTATTGAATTTATTATTTATTACATGGGATCATTTTATCCAGTCAGTTTTGTAAAATGCACAACGATCGATTAATTGTATAACTGAGCCAGACAACTGATTTTAGGCGTAGCCGTTTTAGTTTTATGTCCTTCAGATCGATCTAACTTCTCGTCCTTCTCGCGTAATAAAATCTTTTTTTGCTTTAATCAATATGTTCCTTGTCTTTATTTGATTAGTAGGCCGTGTAATGAGCAGAATATTGGACAGTCAGGTGGTCTCAATCAGGAAGTTTTAACCCTCAAATCCAAACTAGTTGCTGAAATGCACTTACTGTTTGTTTTTCTTCTTGTAGTGTATGATGTTACGAAGCGGGACACGTTCACAAAGCTTGAGAACTGGCTCAATGAGCTGGAGACGTACTGTACACGCAACGACCTGGTTAAAATGCTGGTGGGGAACAAAATCGACAAGGTTTGTTTATTTCATATTTGGAGAATTTAAACTTTGTATGTGGTGTTCAGATGCTTTCTGGACGATCAGATCACAGAGATGGAGACATTCCTGGTGTGCTGTATCCAAAATCCCCCTTTATACCCTATTCCCTATTGTAATCCACTAATATTATATTCCATAGTTGAAAGCACCCTTATAATCATGGCTGGTTGGAGAACATTTTATGTTTTTGTCTTCAGCTTAAACTTACATTTCAAGGTTTTGTCCTGTCTAGCTAGTTAGCCTCAACAACATATCCAATAGACAAAATTTACAAATGTATTTAGCTTTATCAGGTTTTAAAACAGCTTTTACAGGGCATTGAAATTACAGCTAGTTGACCCGAAATCCAAATTAATTTGTTTAGGTGATTAATCTAATTAATTTTAGAAAAATAAATAAATAAATGTTTGTCTTGGTGGTTTAATCAACTTTCCACTCTGAAATGGCATTCACTATTGACCTTACCTGCTGACACCCCCATTTTGTCATTTCTCCCAGAAAACCACCCTCCCATTTCCCCCCGGTTCGCAACTATTTCTCAACTTTTTGGTACAGTCTAGTGGTGGTGAAATGAAGCTTTCAATTACTCAATTGTATCAGAAAAAGGTTTATTACTTGAAGCTTTCCAAATCAGAGCTCGAGGAGGACCCCTGCTGGTTAAAGTGTGGGAAAGCACTGCGTTGCAAAATTGTCAAATGTTCACAATCGACCAGCTCATTAATGTAGTAATGCAACAATAGTAATATAAACTAAAGTGTCAATATTAATTGTTTCTTCGATGCACCGCGATGCAGACACAAGCAATTCGTTATGGGTTCCGTAATAATCATAACCGGCTATTATGTACTGACATCATTTATCACATATGTGTTAAGTTGTGGTAGCTTACTATGGTGAGGGAGGAGACTGCAAGTAATTAAAACGCTCCAACTTCTTAAAGCAGATAACTGTGCACAATTCCACTGCTTGTGAGTTTGCTGGACTGTCTTTCACTGACCGGGAAGTTCATCCGAACCCAGCTAGGAGAAAATGAAAGCTGTAAACTCTTTCTCTCTCTCACACACTCTCTGTGCTATCTTTGATTGAGTCAGTGTCAGTCCAGTTTTCAGAGTTTAAGTTCAGTTCAGTGTGGTTTACTATTCACTACTGAGAGTCCAAACACTGAAGAGCAAATCCATCGATGCGCTGCTCTACAGATCCCGAACCATGCAAGGCAGTGATGACAGCGGAGAGGGAAAAACTTCACCAATTGGCGAAAATGAAGAATTAAAAAACGAGAGAAACCAGGCTCAATTGGGCACGACCATTTCTCCTATGGCCAAACGTCTTGTGCAGAGCTGCAGTCTAGGCGCTGAAGAAGCTGGACGTCAGCGAAGACTCGTCTGTCCCTGGAGTGTCACAGGAATCAGTCTCATGCTCCCCACTCCTCCATGACCACCACAGCAGCTGCTCAGGATACGCCCTGGTCCAGGATTATGGAAACCTTGGGATCGTCTCGTTGCTGGTCTTGGATCGAATCAGTGGCGCTGCATAGTCTCTGAGGGTCTCGGGCTGAGTATTCCCAGGTGGAAATAGAGAATAAAGAGAACAATTAGCGTAGCTGCTGTTCTTGTGTACTTAAACGAGATGTAAAAACTTGCGAAATCTGAAATCTGGTCCATGGTACAGTTCTTAACACAACAAGCAAACAACCCACCACCCACCAGTCTCCCAGACTTTCAAAGACAAATGTTGGCAGGTATGCTAATGATGCAAGTTTATGGTCCACTCCTCTACAATTTTTAGTTTGAGATACTGAGGAGGAGCACAGAATTAAATCTCTGCTCAATTCAGTTTTCTGCTTCAGTGAGAAATGCACCTTAAAGTCCACATGAACCGGAAGTTCCTGAGGCTTTTGTTTCAGTATGTTGATGCACTCCAAACTGAAATGGAATATTGAGTAGGGGGCGGGGCTTTCTTTTTGCGCATCATTCACTCATAGCAAGCTAACGGTAGGAGGGGCGTGCCAAATGCTCAGATTTTGATTGAAGATTACTAAAACATCTTTTTTTTCAGTGGATTTGCACAAATGAATTGTTCACCTAAAGAATAACAATGTGCGCATCGAAATAATAAACATTGCATATTTTGATTTCACGCTAACTTTTAGGTCCTGAACCTAAAATGTAATCTCTCAGCATACTTATTTTCAAGTTTTGCTATTTTATATTGATTGGCCAGTAGAAGTCACTGAGGGTATACTGTTGTCTTGATACCTTGACTTTCGTTATATAGGCAAAAACAAATGTATTGATGACAGGATTTTAGTGTTTGGTACACTTACTGTTCTTTTAAGTCAGGAGTGTCAAACTCAGTTCCTGGACCGCCTCAGCACTGCACAGTATGGCTTTAACGCCAATTACACACATACTTACTACAAACGAATTATGCACCTCAGGCTTATTTTTAAAAGTGCATTCATGTGTGATGGATAAAGTTTGGAAGTGAACTCTGCATGGACGGGGCTTTCCAGGAACTGAGTTTGACACTCTGGCTTTTGGTAGACCATGAAAAATGAAATTGCCACGCTAAAATCTCCAAGGTGCAAAACTTTCGAAGATAAGCTGTTTATGGGATGTTGGAGCGCGTTTTATGCTTAAAACATTGCGTGGCAATGTTAAGGCATTAGGTGAGATGTTATTCTTTAACACAAATGATGAATATTTGGTTGGTGGTTTTGGTTTTTGAGTGCCATTCGGGCTATGGGTTAGTGTGGAATTTTAAGGCAAATTTCCTTAAGTTGTCAAGCAATGGTTGAAGAAAGATACAGGTAAAGTCATAATTATTATCCCCCCTGTATATATTTTTTTTCAGTTTCTTTCTTTCAATATTTTGTTCAGCACGTGTATAAACTTAATAGTTTTAATAAATAATTTAACTAATAACTACTTTATAATAACTGATTTTTTTTTTATCTTTGCCATGATGACCGTGCATATTATTTTACTTTGTTTTTCAGCATACTGCCGTAACTGACAAAAGTTTTGTCAGCTATCCAGGTTTTAGGAACAACAAATAATAACTTGATCAACTTCTACACTTATTTTACCACAATAAAATATGATCATGCCTTAATTTTTAATTTTTTCGTTAGGACAGTAAGGACTGACTTTGCTTAGACAAAAGTGTTGTCACTTAACAGAAATAATGTCCAGTATAGAATATAAAGTCATGCTGCAGTGGAAAAATAATCTATATTGTGCATGACTCCCATGAGCTTGGAGGACTGCATCCAGACATCTCTGCAATGACTCAAATCACTGATTAATAAAGTCATCTGGAATGACAAAGAAAGCGTTCTTGCAGGACTCCCAGAGTTCATCAAGATTCTTTGGATTCATCAATGCCTCATCCTTCATCTTACCCCAGACATGCTCAATAATGTTCATGTCTGGTGACTGGGCTGGCCAATCCTGGAGCAACTTTACCTTTTTTGCTTTCAGGAACTTTGATGTGGAGGCTGAAGTATGAGGAGCGCTATCCTGCTGAAGAATTTGCCCTCTTCTGTGGTTTGTAATGTAATGGGCAGCACAAATGTCTTGATACCTCAGGCTGTTGATGTTGCCATCCACTCTGCAGATCTCTCACACGCCCCCATACTGAATGTAACCCCAAATCATGATTTTTACTTCACCGAACTTGACTGATTTCTGTGAGAAACTTGGGTCCATGGGGGTTCCAGTAGGTCTTCTGCAGTATTTGTGATAATTGGGATGCAGTTCAACAGTTGATTCATCTGAAAAATCTGCCACTTTTCTAAGCGTTCAAGTAGAAGTCAAGTTATTATTTGTTGCTCTTACAACTGAAATCGACGACAAGACTTAGTAAGACTAAGGCAGAGTAGTATTCAGCCTAAAGTGACATTTTAAAGGCTTATCTAGGGAAATTGGGTAATTAGGAAAGTCCTTGTATAACAGTGTTTTGTTCTGTAGACAATTAAAAAACATTTGCTTAAGGAGGCTAATCATATTGACCTTAAAAATTAAAAACTGCTTTTATTTTAGCCGAAAAAAAACAAACAAGACTTTCTCCAGAGGAAAGAATATAATGGGTAATACTGTGAAAAATTTTGCTCTGTTAAACATTGTTTGGGAAATATTTGAAAAAGAAAAACAAATTCACAAGAGGGCTAATATTTCTGTTGTGCTGTGTACAATACTGGGTGTTGCTATACATAAAGCTCTACTGGGGAACGGGCCTCCTTATTCTAAATATGTTTTGTTCAACAGAAGATGGAAACTCATAAAGGCTTGAAACAAGTAAAGAGAGAGTAAATGATTCATTTTTGAGTCAACTATCCTTTTAAATCAGATAAAACTTTTGATTTTAATCATACATGAGCAAAGGTAAAAATGGTAACTAATTAATGAAAGGCTTAATAAATATTCATCTTTTTATGTTGGATTTTGTGAACTCATTCATTCATTTTCTTTTCGACTTAGTTCCTTTATTAATCTGGGGGCCACAGTGGAATGAACCACCATCTTATCCAGCATATGTTTTACGCAGTAGATGCCCTTCCAGCTGTAACCCATCACTGGGAATCTCCCAAACACTCCCATTCACACTCATACACTACGGACAATTTAGCTTACCAAATTCACCTATAGCACGTCATTGGAATTGTGGGGGAAACCAGAGCACCCGCAGGAAACCCAAGCAAACACGGGGAGAACATGCAAACTCTACAAAGAATTGTAGACCCAGCCGAGGCTTGAACCAGCGAGCTTCTTGCTGTGAGGTGACAGCACTACCCACCGTGCCGCCCAATTTTGTGAACTAATGTAGTTAGTTAATGGGTTTGTCCACCCAAAAATGAATATGAATATGAAGGAATGGTTGGCATGGTGGCTCAGTGGTTAGTACAGTCGCCTCGCAGCAACAAAGTCACCGGTTCTAGTCCCGGCTGGGTCAGTTGGCATTTCAGTGTGGAGTTGGCATGTTCTCCCCGTGTTGGCGTGGGTTTCCTGCGGGAGCTCCGGTTTCTCCCACAGTCCAAACTCATGCGCTGAAGGGCAATTGAATTAACTAAATTGTCCGTAGTGTGTGTATGGGTGTTTCCCAGTACTAGGTTGCAGCTGGAAAGGCATCCGCTGCGTAAAACATAAGCTGGAATTGTTGGTGATTCATTCCGCTGTGGTGACCTCTGAAATTGAGGATAAGCTGAAGGATAATGAATGAATGTATGAAGGAAAAATCCAAATTTTTTTGTGTCCAAATCCAAACCTTATTGTGATGTGTTACAGCTTTTCTTATACAAATATATACAGTTCTTACTTTCCATTCATGATTACAGTACATAAAGTACAGAAGTACATGAAGATGTCTTTATGGAGAGAAAACAAAACTAATATTTGATGATTTTTTTAAGATTCATTGTGGTTTATTGAAAATATGAGTCAATAAATCAAGTCATGGAACGTTAAACTGTCGAAGTCACGAGTGCTGATATTGGGAGGCTTCTGTAACTTTTATTTGCTTCATCTTGGTGTGACTCAGCATTACAATTCTAAAGATCTTTCTGTTTCAGGACAACCGTGAAGTAGACCGGAACGAAGGCTTGAAGTTTGCACGGAAACACTCAATGCTCTTTATCGGTATGTTTTTTTGTTGTTGTTGTTTGAATGGTGTATTTGAATTTGAAGCCAATTTTCTCCTTTGGCACCTTCCTTCCCTTGTTTTCCATCACTAATTGTGGATAAGCATTATGGTCAGGATGTCCAGATCTTGTATTTTCGAAGCCAATCACAGTCATTTTAAATAAGCATTTTAAACTCATGATTCATCAGCGGATCGCTCGTATGTCCGCTTATAGACAAACCAGATGATCGGCATGACTTTAGAAAGCTCCAGTGTCCCTGCATCTGTGTTTACACTCAGTAAACAGCAGTGAGTTCAGTGAACTGATGACCTTCACGGCCAATCACAGTCATTTCTTTTGAACACATTGGCAAATCAGTGCTGTTTAAGAACGTGCTCAACTTTTAGTGGGAAATGAACGTTTTTAAAATTTCAGTATCGATTAGTACCAAATTCCAGTATCGTGAAAACTCTAGAAGTTACAGATTTCCAAATTCCTTTTATTTTATAAAACGTAAATTTGCGTTGAACAGATGCTTTGAAATAAAGAGCTAACGGAGTTTCTTAAAGGCAGAGCTCCCCCAAAAATGAAAATTCTGTCTTGTGGGCCGGGGTTTAGGTTTGCTATAATAATCGCATAACCTAATCGCATCATTTTATTGTTTTTTTATACAGTTGTTTGCAAAGTTGTTTGCAAAGATATAACTTTTTATATATATATATATATATATATATATATATATATATATATATATATATATATATATATATACATTTTTTTTTTTTTTTTTATTGTAATCAGATTATGGTGCAGTACAGCACGATATAATATATACTGTTAAATTAAATTGATGTTTTTAGTTGATCTTACTATCAGTAGCTACAGTATGTTTCCATCCAAAGGTCAAATAAAATTTATGCGCAAAACTAGAATATTGTGTTAAAAGACATGCGAATAAAGCAGCGATTCCATCAAATGAGTCAAAGAGAACAAAATCGTCACTTCCTGATAATCTGGCGCCAAATATCAAAAAGAAAAATGGAATTTGCTGCAGTATGGGAAGCTGCACGAGTCTTTCTTATATAATAATAAAATCACAAAGTTTTTAATGTGCACACTCCGTGATGCTCGCTCTTTGTTCATATGACTAAAGCCTGCTTCACACCGCAAGCGTGAGCAGAGCGTGTTTTTTTCAGAGTCCATGTTAAACTCTCGTACCACATGCAAAAGCAGCTCGAGGTGTGAGCGTCGCTGAAGCAGCAGTGCCAGGATAGTTTCGGTGCTGGGTCTATTTTTTCAGCGCTGCTCATGCTCAATTAAAGTGACAGTGCATTGATAATGACCAAAAACACATTGAATGACAGTAAAAAGTAGCAGTTTTACCCAAAAATTGCATCGATAATATCCACTGATTTATATATATAATCAATCAAATAAACTTAAGAGATTAAAAACGGCAACAAATTAAGTTAGGCCCGAACTACAAAACGAAACTTAAAACCATTTTAGTATCAGTTTTGCTTAAGTTGCACACTAGTTTGATCATGTATAAATATCAATATAACTATAGGCCTACATCATCCTGACAATAATCAAAATGACATGATCACACAGGGTGTCTTCTGACCGAGACATGAATGACACTCCTCAGAGCGTGAGCAGCAAACAGTTATTCAGGATCTATATAATTTGTAAAAAAAAAGACTTGCACGTTAAGGAAACAGCATCGGAGGAAGTTGCCGCAGGCCTTGCAAAAGTAAAAACCAAAAGTGTATTTATAGATAGATGGGTAACTAGATAGAATAGACAGAGATGGATTGATCTGTGCAGCAGCTTGTGATGAGCTGCGCACTGCAGACGCAGTCGATGTGAAAGGTAAACGCCTGCACGCTGCTTCTGCTCTCCATACACGCTGCGCACGCCCTGCTTTGAAGAATTGTTTTGTTTCAGCTCATTTTAATTGTGTATTTTGTCGGGACCACTTAATTATTTCATGTTCAGTCCACTTAAATTTGTAAAAACTAATAAGATAATTTAATTCTTGGTTGGAATCGATTTTGTGGAACCCAGTATTATTTACAGTGTACTGGAATTCATTTGATTAAAGTGCTTCCATCGTACTTTATGCTCAATTTTTCGGATAGAATAAAAAGTCTATCCTCCTCAGTTGTGTGCAAACGTTTTTAATGCGGGTTTTCAACATTGATGCACATCTTGGCATTTCCATCAAGCATTTTTTAATGCCTTAATCCAAAATGTGCATTTAAAACGGGTGAATAGAAACAGCTAGTGCCTGCTGATGTCCTGCTTTCTTCACAATCAGACGTTGTCATTATTTCACCTTTGCATTTTTAAACTCGTCCTGCATCATATATTAATTTCACTGATGAGTCGCCTTAATATTGATCTCTATCATTCCTGTCCTGTCTTGAACTCTTACGGTCCCATTATTATTATTATTATAGAGGCCAGCGCGAAGACGCGGGACGGCGTTCAGTGTGCCTTTGAGGAGCTGGTTGAGAAGATCCTGCAGACGCCGGGCCTCTGGGAAAGCAGCATCCAGAACCACGGTGTCCAGCTGTCTGATAATGAACCCCAGCGTCAAGGAGCCTGCGGCGGATACTGCTCACTGGTTTAACACTCACACCTCCATCCCAAGCCACAAACTGAGACGGAAAGCACCATTTTCCTTTCTAATGAATGCTAGCTTCCTCTGAGGGGGGAACGGTCTGCTCCATTAGAGCCAGTGAAAGGGACCTTTGCAGTTTTTTGCACACTCTCCATTCTCCAATAATGCGTCATGTTAGCTGTAAGCAGTTATTATATGCAATATGTGCTGTTGAAGGGTGCAGATAGATTCCCTCTCAATGGTAGCACCACCTTTGACCTGATGTCTGTTGGATTACAGGAGGGGAGGGGCCAAGGAACGGCAAGATCTGATTGGTGCGGTGAACTCTTAACACTCAAACCGTCCTTTGTACCTGTACTACATTTCTCATGCTTACGAAACATTCACTACCGCTCTCCTTTTAATCTCGCGCTTTTTATTTAAATATACATCCTCATGTTGTTATTATTTTTAATACGGCAATATTGCTTAGCATGACTATAATTTCGAGTTTGAAGTATTCTTTTATAAATAAACCCTCTTCTGTAGCCTTTCTAAATCATAATCTGAATGAGATGCTGTTTAAACTGGCATGTTTAAACGATGTAATGTATCATAACTTGGGATAGGTTTTAACTTCACTGTGTTTTAATCTTTGACTGACTTATTTTTTTAGTCCAATGCGAATGAAAACCAAAAAAGAGCTTCGGTATTCATCTTTGTTTTTAATCCCAAAGCCTTCCTGTGACATGGGCTGCCTTCCAGTTTATTTCTATACCTGTCACTCAATAACTTCCCTCCATCTTGTTCACTTGAATGTACTGTACATTATTAAGTTACGCAAGTGTCCACTACTGGTGGAACATTTGAATGGGTTTAAATGGAATCCCCATTGAGCTCTTAGGAACTACACTGTGGTGATGTCTCAATTGGAAAAATATGAAGCTGTATGTGAAGTATGTCCATGTAAACTTCCCTTGTTCACTTGACGAAGGGGAACATGCCTTAAAATGGCTGCAGGGATTCCCCTTAGAGAACAAGAGAAGGGAAGTTTGCGAGTGTGTGTCTAAAAGTAGACTGGAATGCAGCTTTCCCTGGAAGATTTGGTTATGCCTTAATATTTATTAGATTTGCATGTTTAACGTGATCTGCTGGCTTTCGCTATGAATCTGTACTAGAGAGAGTTAATGTAGCCAGTCAAAATGACCAGTGGAACAGGGTTAAGGTGGTCACTGAATTGAATTATAAACATCTCTTGGTCAAAAGGTTTGAGTATTAATATGTTTGTCTTTCATTCTTCTAATAGATGCCTTTTGTTCTGCTGCAGATAGATTTATTCAGTCATGGGAAGAATCAAATTGCTAAACTTACTGGAGCCGCAAAACCGAACCCCGACCTAAACCCTAATAAGCATCCCCTACAATTTAAGGGTATTACATTCACACACAGCAGATCTGTGTTCATAATTCTTCATACTTTGTTTTGTAGATGCTTGATTTCTTTCATTTTGAAACAAATTGCTTACGACTTCCTGGAGCCCCAAAACCAAACCCCGACCTAAACACTATTAAGCTTCTCTTACAATTTAAGGGTATTACATTCACACGCTGCAGATCTGTGTTCATAATTCTTCATAATTGCTTTTGCAGATGCTTGATTTATTTTATTTTGAAACAAATTGCTTACGACATCCTGAATCCCCAAAACTGAACCCCGACCTGAACCCTAATAAGCATCTCTTACAATTTAAGGTTATTACATTCACAAGCAGCAGATCTGTGTTCAGAATTCTTCATAATTGCTTTTGTAGTTGCTTGATTTCTTTAATATTGAAACAAATTGCTTGCGACTCCCTGGAGCCTCAAAACCAAACCCCGAACTGAACCCTAATAAGCTTCCTTTTACAATTTAAACGTATTACAATCACACGCAGCAGATCTGTGTTCATAATTGCTTTTGCAGATGCTTGATTTCTTTCATTTTGAAACAAATAGCTTATGACTTCCTGAAGCCACAAAACCAAACCCCGACCTGAACCCTAATAAGCATGCTTTACAATTTAAGGGTATTACATTCACGTGCAGCAGATCTTGCTTACAAATTCCTGGAACCGCAAAACCGAACCCCGACCTAAACCCTAATAAGCTTCTCTTACAATTTAAGGGTATTACATTCACAAGCAGCAGATCTGTGTTCATAATTCTTCATAATTCGTTTTGTAGATGCTTGATTTCTTTAAATTTCAAAACAAATTGCTTACGACTTCCTGGATCTGCAAAACCGAACCCCGACCTGAACCCTAATAGCATCTCTTACGATGTAGGGGTATTGCATACACATGCAGCAGATCTGTGTTCAGAGTTTTTTTATATTTTGTTTTGTAGATGCTTGATTTCTTTAATATTGAAACAAATAGCTTATGACTTCCTGAAGTCACAAAACCGAACCCTGACCTGAACCCTAATAAGCATCTCTTACAATTAAAGGGTATTACATTCACAAGCAGCAGATCTGTATTCAGAGTTTTTCATATTTTGTTTTGTAGATGCTTGATTTCTTTAATATTGAAACAAATTGCTTGACTTCCTGGAGCCTCAAAACCAAATCCCGACCTAAACCCTAATAAGCTTCCTTTTACAATTTAAGGGTATTACATTCACACGCTGCAGATCTGTGTTCATAATTCATAATTGCTTTTGCAGATGCTTGATTTCTTTAATTTTGAAACAAATAGCTTACGACTTCCTGGAGCCTCAAAACCAAACCCTGACCTGAACCCTAATAAGCATGCTTTACAATTTAAGGGTATTACATTCACATGCAGCAGATCTTGCTTACAACTTACTGGAACCGCAAAACCGAACCCCGACCTAAACCCTAATAAGCTTCTCTTACAATTTAAGGGTATTACATTCACACACAGCAGATCTGTGTTCATAATTCTTCATACTTGCTTTTGCAGATGCTTGATTTCTTTTATTTTGAAACAAATTGCTTACGACTTCCTGGAGCCTCAAAACCAAACCCCGATCTGACCCTAATAAGCTTCTCTTACAATTTAAGGGTATTACATTCATAAGCAGCAGTTCTGTGTTCATAATTCTTTATAATTCGTTTTGTAGATGCTTGATTTCTTTAAATTTCAAAACAAATTGCTTACGACATCCTGAAGCCGCAAAACCAAACCCCGACCTGAACCCTAATAAGCTTCTCTTACAATTTAAGAGTATTACATTCACACGCAGCAGATCTGTTCATAATTCTTCTTACTTCGTTTTGTAGATGTTTGATTTCTTTCATTTGGGTTTTTCAACATGTTTTAGTCTGTATCTGTTGTGGAAAATTCGGGGTAATTATGTTTTGCATTTTCTTTTCATTAAAATATCTAACTTGACGTGTTTATATCTTGTTCTGCCACAGCTTATGGTATCTTTTGTTGAATGTTTGAATTCTCATTATTAGTAGTAAATCAGCTCCAGATGTGTGTATATGGTATGTGGCAATCACACACAGACGGTAAATTGATTCCTACAACTGCGTATTAGTTTAGCAGGATATTTTATGAAACCTATCTATACTGTGCACTACATATACAACCTCTGAATCTACAATTACTGTGCCAATCACAAGTGTCTAGATGTGTACATTGATTTGTGGCACATTAAGTCACTCATCCAAAGTAATTGATGCTCGCTTTTTGTTTCTTTCATTGAAAAGTCACGAGATAATAACTAAATTTAGCCATCATTAAAGCATCGAAAATTAAGGCTGGGGATCCCAAGGAATATATACACTCACTGGCCACTTTATTAGGTACACCTTACTGGTACCACGTTGGACCCCCTTTTGCCTTCAGAACTGCCTAATCCTTTGTGGCATAGATTCAACAAGGTGCTGGAAATACTCCTCAATAATTCCTACAATTATATTTAAAGTGTGCAAAAAGCATATTTGTGTTTTAATGGGTAAAATGGTGTTAAATTCTGTTAATCTTCCATTAATCTTTTTTAACTTATAAAAAATGTATTAAAAAGTACTATTCAAAAAGTGAACTATATAAATGACGTCATACGAATATATTAAATATGATATTACATCTGTTTAGTTTCTTTTCTGTTTTGTTCAGCCTTGTGAACTGTTAAAGTTAATGCAGGTACTTGTTTTTTGGTGGATGAATTTGCCCTATATACAATCTTTTCTTTATATTTTGTTTGACATTGAAGACGGCAAACTTTATAGCCTACTTTTTGACTAAAACTGTTTGCCTTTCGTGTAAAATGCTCTTTAACTTAAAATAGGCTACATGTATCTGCCGTTTTTAAATGTTAATGTACTCACAGTTTAATTGCTTAGTGATGTAAATCTAGCCTCTAGAATCTGTTCCTCGATCGGATTCTATATACAACGCGCTGCGATGACGTCAGAGATGCAGCTTTAATGAATGTGCGGGCAGGCAGGCGTCTGCTGAGGTGAGTGCTGTTGGGCGATTTTTCTGTCGATTGCAGTTACTGTTTCTCAGTTTATGGCACTTTTTTTTTCTGACTTTATCGTGTCAAGATTTTTTTGACATTGTTTTTGACTAAATATTGACTCTGACTCAGTTTTAGGATCGAGGTAATGACCCTTTATTGAAATTGACTTTGGATACCCCTCGTATTGGTTACTCGACAAAAACACCACAACAGGAGTTTTATCATTGTGTATAAGTACGTGATACATGTACACATAAGATTAGGCAATTAAAAATGCTTACAAACCTAATGGAATTGCGATAAGATATAATAACCTCATCAGTATAATTGTTTTTGATTCTATGATGGGATCATTCATATAAAACTGAGAATTCTGTCATCGTCTACGCATTATTCACTCATCACAAGCTTGCTTGAGTTTCTTTTTATTTTTTTATCAAACCCAGAAGATATTTAGAAAAATATTGAAACCTGAAACCATTGACTTCCCTATTTGTTTTTTTCCTACTATGGAAGTGAATGGTTACATGTTTCTAACATATTTTGATATATCTTCTTTTGTGTTCAGCAGATGATATAAGTCTTTGTTTTACTTATTCCTTTGCTACGTAGAACCTATAAAGATAGTTAAGACCCATGTTGATGGTCAACGCAAAGTCTCCAGAAGACAGTGAGGGTCACCAGAAAACAATGGGGTTGGTGAGGTCACCAGAACATACTGATGGTTGGTCAGGGTCACCTGAAGACAATGAAGGTTGGTGAGGGTCACCAAAAGACAATGGGTGTGGTGAGGGTCACCAGAGGACATGGAGGGTTGGTGAGGGTCACCAGTAGGCAATGAGAGTTGATGAGGGTCACCAAAAGACACAGAGGGTTGGTGAGAGTCACCAAAAGATATTGGGGTTGGTGAGGGTCACCAAAAGACATTAGGATTGGTGAGAGTCACCAAAAGATATTGGGGTTGGTGAGGGTCACCAAAGACATTAGGATTGGTGAGTCACCAAAAGATACTGGGGTTGGTGAGGGTCGCCAAAGACAATGGGGTTGGTAAAGGTCACCAGAAGACAATGAGGGTTGATGAGGGTCACCAAAAGATATTGGGTTTAGTGACTGTCACCTGAAAACAACTGGATTGGTGAGGGTCACCAGAAACAATGAGGGTTGGTGAGAGTAACCAAAAGATATTGGGTCTAGTGACGGTCACCAAAGACAATGGGGTTGGTGAGGGTCACCAAAAGACACTGGGGGTTGGTGAGGGTCACCAAATGACATTGGGGTTGGTGAGAGTCACCAAAGAAAATGTGGTTGGTGATGGTCACCAAAAGACACAGAGGGTTGGTGAGGGCCACCTGAAGACAACGGGGTTGGTGAGGGTCACCAAATGACATTGGGGTTGGTGAGGGTCACCAAAAGAAAATGTGGTTGGTGAGGGTCACCAAAAGACACAGAGGGTTGGTTAGGGCCACCTGAAGACAACAGTGTTGGTGAGGGTCACCAAATGACATTGGGTTGGTGAGGGTCACCAAAGACACTGGGGGTAGGTAAGGGTCACCAGAAGACAATAAGGGTTGGTGAGAGTCACCTGAAGACAACGGGTTTGGTGTGAGGGTCACCAAATGACATTGGGGTGGGTGAGGATTTCTGAATGACACTAGTGCAGTGAGCGTCTCCGATCACTGGAAGATCCTGGACATGAGGTACAAAGGCATATTTGATTATGAAGACAAAGACAAGGCAGATGCTGCTTCTGAATCTGACTGAATTAAAACCTGTCATCTTCAGTCATTTAGTGTCTGTCTTTAATTTGTAGTCATGCAGGTAATTGTTTAAAATGTTTTCTGCATCTAATGTTAACATCTTTAAATGAATGTACAAAACAAACATGGGTATAACAAATCTGTAAACAACTTTACTGACATTATTTGTGTGCTATATTGAGCTTCACACTCTAGGAACATCAGAGACTTATTTTACATCTAGTAAAGTGTGGCATAATAGGTCTCATTTAAAATATCTTGTAGATGTACAGTACGTGTGATTTTTTTTTTTTGATTTCATAAATCTGATTAATTCTGTCTGAAGTGTTCGTTCCAGGAATATAAAGACGCGAGCAATCAGATTTCACTCTTTAATGTGGCATGAATTCAACTTTTATATAAACACCGCCTTGATGCCTCGAACAGAAACTGCATCAAAATCAACAGATTTCCTCCAGCGTTACACTTTTTCCTGCTAGCTCTCCGTTTCAGTTCGAGGTGTTTTACTATTTGTGTTGGGCTCTTAGTGTTGATTCAGTGGCTGCAGTTGACCACTGAATGATTCTCGATGAGGGCAAGGCTAAAGAATGGTGAATATTATACGTGTTGGTCTTCCCTTAAGTTTGGGTGGGGAGAAAGAAAAGCTGAAAGCCAAACACGGAGCATGCGGTCAGGTCTGTAATGAGATATGCTTAATTTCTTACAGCTGACTGAACCGTTTAAATGTGTGTGGCAACACTCAAACATAACGGACTGTTCAAACTTAGCTTAGCTTATCTAGTACAGCTACATAACTGAAATGCAAATGCTTGGCCAATATGGGAGCAGCTGAGCTCATGTGCAGATGTCAGAGGTAACGGTTTCGGCATGGGTAAAGCTATTTCTTTATCAGATTCCAGTTCTAGTTGCCTTTACTAATATGCGGCTTAGACTCTCTTTATTTATTTATTCCCCACTGAATTAGATGGGAAATTACGGAGGTTCATTTGTCCTTCAAAGTCTAAACTTAAATACAAATGAAAAGGCTTCAGCTCGCTGTCATGATTAACTAAAACTATTCAAATAGTTTTAAAACAATACCAAATACAATATTAATCTCTAAGTGTAAAATTACTTCAAATAAACATTAATATAAACATGACCAATGCACACGATAAAGTACTGGAACTTAAAATGGAAATTGATTAATATAAAAAAGACAATAATAAAATAATATGAATTGCATTGCTTATCTCATTCTGTAACGGTCTGCAACTTTGGACATGGTAAACAACCAGAACCTCCGGTTAACTATTATGAAATGCGAACCACACTCCAGTGCTTTGAGTCTTACCTCTCAGGTAGATTGTCCATGGTGTCTTCTAGGGGTGAAGTGTTCAAATCCCAATGTCTAACTTCTGAGGTGCCTCAGGGTTTGGTCAATGGACCACTTTTATTCTCTATCTACACAATTTCACAGGGATTTATCATTCAGAAACATGGCTTTTCATCCCTTCACACTTGTACCTTCTACACAGCATTTTAAGGAATCGTTCTCCCAAAAATGTAGGTGCCAATCTCAAGCGTTGAAGCCTTAAAAATGGCAAGTGTGGCTTCCAAATCTGCATTGCTCATTTCATTCTGCAAATGTCTGCAATTTTGAACATAGTAAACAACTAGAACCTTCCATCAACTATCATGAAATGCGAACCACACTCCAGTGCTTTGAGTCTTACCTCTCAGGTAGATTCTCCATGGTGTCTACTTGGGGTAAAGTGTCCAAATCTAACCTAAGATACTGGAGGTGCCTCAGGATTTGGTCCGTGGACCCTTTCTATTCTCTATCTACACAATTTTACTAGGATTTATCATTTAGAAACATGACTTTTCACCCCTTCACACTTATACTTATTCCACAGCATGTTAAGGAATGGTTCACCTAAAAATGTAGGTGCTAATTTCAGGTGTTGAAGCCCTAAGAATGGAAAGTGTGGCTATCAAATCTGCATTGCTCATCTCATTCTGTAACGGTCTGCAACTTTGGACATGGTAAACAACCAGAACCTCCGGTCAACTATGATGAAATGCGAACCACACTCCAGTGCTTTGAGTCTTACCTCTCAGGTAGATTCTCCTTGGTGTCTACTTGGGGTGAAGTGTCCAAATCCCTACGCTAAGATACTGGAGGTGCCTCAGGATTTGGTCTGTGGACCCTTTCTATTCTCTATCTACACAATTTTACTAGGATTTATCATTTAGAAACATGACTTTTCACCCCTTCACACTTATACCTATTCCACAGCATTTTAAGGAATGGTTCAGCTAAAAATGTAGGTGCTAATTTTAGGCGTTGAAGCCCTGAGAAAGGAAAGTGTGGCTATCAAATCTGCATTGCTCATTTCATTCTGCAAATGTCTGCAATTTTGAACGTAGTAAACAACTAGAACCTTCCATCAACTATCATGAAATGTGAACCACACTCCAGTGCTTTGAGTCTTACCTCTCAGGTAGATTCTCCATGGTGTCTTCTAGGGGTGAAGTGTCCAAATCCCAACGCCTAGATCAGTGGTTCCCAGTGACTGGTGACCCCCAATATTCTCTGAGGTGGTTATAAATATATAAACCTTGCACACAACAGCGCACATATATCAATAGGCCCGAATCTATTCATCATTTCATTTTGTAGAACACCACTCGGAGACCATCCTCCATGTTCAGATGTGGCCTGTATTTATGTGAGTGCCGTAAAGGCGTCAGAAAGTTTAACCTGATGCCATAAAAAAAACCCTGAAAGACTGGTGGCATGTGGTTTTTAATGTTTATTATTAACATGTTAACAATGTTACTAACTACTATTTTGTTCTTTGGTAGGTTATGGATAAAATACAGTCATTCTACGAGTCTTATAAAAATGAATTTGATTTTTGGAGGAAAGTTCAAGTAAAAGTTTAGACGCCAATCTCGGTCGTTGAAGCTTTGAGAATGGCAAGTGTGCCTACCAAATATGCATTGCTCATCTCATTCTCATTGGTAGTAACTAGAACCTCCAGTCATCTATCATGAAATGCAAACCACACTGCAATGGTTTGAGTCTTGCAGTACGTCTTAGGCAGACCCTCCAAGGTGTCTTTTGTGGTGGAGTGTCCAAATCTCAATGTCTAGCTACTGAGGTGCCTCAGGGCTCGGTCTGTGGACCACTTCTGTTCTTTATCTACACATCTTCACCAGGATTTATCATTCAGAAACATGTTTTTTCATGTCTTCACACTTACACCTATTCCAGAGCATTTTATAGAAAGTTCAACTTAAAGTGTAGGTGCCCTCTCAGGCACTAAAGCTTTGTGAATGGAAAGTGTGGCTACCAAATCTGCATTGCTCATCTTATTCTGTAATAGTCTTCAACTTTGGCGATGGTAAACAACCATAACCAGAGTAAAAAGAGTAAAAAGTTAGCTGTCTTTTATACTTTCACTGCCATCCCAAAATGTGGCTAAGTTTCAGCCAAGACAGACATGTTTAGAATGTCTGTTAAACAGAAAATTGATTGTTGGGTATAGGACTTGCATATTGTAACTCAACTATTTAGTTTGATTGCTTCTGTTGTTGTCATATGTAAGTCACTTTTGGATAAAACCCATCTGCTGAATGATAACATGTAAATGTTTCCAGAAAACTTTATTTGCTCTCAACTGACTGTTTGCATAATAATCTTCACAGGCAATGACCCAAATGAAAAGCCCTGTAAGAACATTGTTTTTTCTTTTTTCAAAAACTTCTTCACCCATAGATGGAATATTAAAAAAACAAAACAAAATATCACTTTACATGCCATACTTAAACACAAGAATCCACATATATATGCCATTGCCATAGGATGACAACAATCCTGTGTCAATTTGAAAATAAAATTAACTTAACTTAGAAAAAAAAGAGGAATACATAATATGAATATATTACATTTTAGCCACCGACAAAAACTGTATTTCAGAAACTGTGACTATAAATCAGAATGCGTTTAGTGATAGTAACTAGCTATGTTTCCATATTGCTATGTGCAGTTTTGGAATATCACGCCTGATCTCACGATGAAACTGAACTATTTTACATTTTGTCAATTTAGTGACTTGAGTTCATTTGTACGAAAATTAAATTTTTTTAAAAGGAGGCGTGGCATCAAACCCCACCCCTAAACACAACCCTCATTGGGGGATGAGCAAATCATACTAAATTGTGCGAATAAGATCGTACAAATTCATATGAATTTGCCGCTAAATCAAAAAGTTACGAATCGCTGCGAGATGGCGTTGGAATATCCCATTTAAAAAATGGCTAATGGGTCAGTGCAATAGCCTAGTGGTTAGTGTGCTGACATATGGTGCAGTAGCACTTCAGGGCCTCCCGAGTTCAAATCCCGGCTCATGGACATTACCCCCCCTCCCCCCCCCCCCTCTCTCTCTCTCCCACGTCGCTTCCTGTCTGAAAAACTGTCCTGTCCACTTAATAAAGGCAAAAAAAAAAGCCTAATGGAAACTTCTAGAAGTGCATACATCTTGAAAAGGCACATAAGTATGCGCACTAAATAGGATAGATTATTTATCCAATAAAAAAAGTATTATTAAAAAATAATTATAAAAAATCAACTACAATGGAAAAAATTGAATAAATTTCAGCATTTGCAGGCCAACAGTGGCTTCTCCCAGCTGCAAACTTAATTTTTCTTTTTAATATTTGCCGCCAGTTGATCAAAAAGTGACGATTTTGTTCCTTTCAAGAGTTCAGAATTAGCTGCTGATTGATTATAAAGCGTGTTTGGCACGCTGTCCCAGGAGAGAACCCTTAGCTCATAAGATCCTCGAGTTCTGGGCTCTCTCCAGTTTTGCAGGGCGAGAGGGGAGTTTGAGCTGAGGTAGCTCTCGAGAACTCCCCTGCTTGTTTTTGGCTAATGACGAACTAGGTATTGCTATGGAGAGATATACTGCTGACTAAGAGCTCATCTGTGGTGCCTATTTGTTTGGTCAATTCAATGATGTCGCATGTCGTTAGATGGTAGGAGGAAACCAGGGAACCCAGGGGAAATTGTGAGCATGGGGAGAACATGTAAACTCCCCAAAGAAACGTTGACTGGCCAGGTATGGACTTGAACAAGTGACATTCTTGCTGTGAAGCAACAGTGCTAACCACTGGGCCGCCGTGCCACCCTATCTAGGAAAAGGGAGGAGTAGATGTGGAAGGGGGATACTTCAAAACGAAGATAACTGAGGTATAAAACTGGTTATTTATGGTGAGTTAGGAATCATCTGATTGGTAAATCATGTGTTAGCTAATGCGGGACCAGCTGTGGTCAATCATAAGCATGAGCTCCTCTCGCAATTAGATTATTAACTTCACTTCGATTCTCAGGATGAAAAAAGTAGTTTATTCGCAAACGTTTTATGCGATATTCCAGTTCTGCGTCTTTGTATGGAAACATAGCTATACTGTCCATAAATCAAACATTGTCATTTTTCATCAGACAGTGGTTTAAAAAAATAAAAGAGGCACGCTGGTCAATCGACATGTATCCGAAAAGGCTGTCGTGGATAATTTTCAGCTAAATTATTGCATGAAGTAGGCTACGTACTCAAGTGTTCAGGTAGTCTTGGCGATTACGACCGCAGTCCAGCCTGTTAGCCGCTAATGTCGGGATTGCATGGGCACTTTGACAGTCTTAATCTCCGCTATATGCGAAGACTTCTGGATGATACAGCTGGTTGTACCCGCCGCAGAGCTCTCCTTTACTTGAGCCAGGTTGGTCAGGGCCATGGCGGCGTGGAGTTCTTTCCAGTAGGTCTCATTATTTCCTCCTTTACGTGCGCCGCTAATGCCAAACGAAGAGGAAACGGTTAATGAGGAGTTTTTTAGCAGCACTTAAAAAAAGCATATGATTCATTAGGCCCACGGCATTCTTACCTCTCGCTCTGGCGTGTGCCGCAGTCCAGCGTCACTGAAAAAATACAGTTTGGTGAAATGATTTATACGCACACTGGACTTTAAAACAGCCACCATTTATGCCGCTAATAAAATACCCCCGCATGTTGATGGAAATGACGTGTAAACGTGTTTTAGCATGTGCATGGTATGTTCATGGGTGAGTAAGAGGGTGTTTGTGGAGCTCAGGGAGATTTAAGTGGAGCTCCGCATACAGCCACATTCATGCGCTTTTCCAGCCAAAACAAATGCAATTATGCTTCCCCATGCATGCGCTGTGGAGATGGAAAAAGCATATCTGCTCTGTGTCAGAAACAGACTCATTTGCATTTTTGAAATTATTACACCTTTTCCCTTTCAGCGGGTGACTGTTTAAACGCTCGTGATAAAAGGAACTGTTCACTTTATGCAGAAGTGTGATTTTGTGGTTTAAAATATCTAATTATTTTTAGCTTGTAGTCATCTTTTCTAGTTTGTAACATGACAAAATATGCATGAATGTTGTTCCACCACTTATATTCATAAAGAAGTTCTTAAGAAATAACCCAGCAGGCACAAGATGTCAACATGTCAAAAACATTAAAAAACGAATTGATTTGATGTTAAAACCTTGACGTCTATTTGACATTCACACATTGATCCTCTTTTAACACAAAAATTACGTTGCGTTTTGTTTGGAAATGAAAATCGGGTTGACTCAAAAACCCAATGTCAGGCTGACGGCAATGTTCAACGTCCAAACTTGTCTCAACAAAATATAAACGTCTAATGATGTTACAGCTTGACGTTGTGTGGACATTACCAATATGACGTCAATCAGACGTTAGATTTTGGTTGCCATACCTGATGAATAAATGTCAGTATTTGACGTCAATGTGACGTTGGTTTAAGATGTTGGCTCGACGTTGGATTTTAGTCACTTTACAACACAATTTAATATCAACAAAATATCAACGTCATTTTACATCATTATTTGACGTCAAATTAACGTAGACGTTGACAACCTATTTCTAACCTAATATTAACACAACCTAAAATCAACCAAATATCAACGTCTAATGATGTTACAGCTTGTCATTCTGTGGACGTTACCACTTTGATGTCTATCAGACGTTAGATTTTGGTTGCCATACCTGACAAATAAGTGTCAGTATTTGACGTCAATATGTCGTTGGTTTAAGATGTCGACTTGACCTTGGATTTTGGTCACTTTCCAACACAACTTACAGTAAAACTAACCAAATATTAACGTCTAATGATGTTACAGCTTGATGTTGTGTGGACGTTGCCACTATGACGTCTATCAGATGTTGGATTTTGGTTGCCATACCTGATGAACGAATGTGAGTATTTGAAGTCAACATGACGTTGGTATAAGATGTTGGCTCGATGTTGTATTTTGGTCACTTTCCAACACAACCTAATATCAACGTAATCTGATGTCGTTATTGGACGTCAAAATAATGTTGTCCTTAGATGATGTCTAGACATTGAATTTTGGTCACCTGATCACCTGACGTCACAACCTAAATCTAACCTAATATTAGCATCTTATAACATTGTGTACCTGCTGGGAAGTTAAGAAGTTTCTAAAGATCTATTCTGAAAAGTTTGTAAGCATTTTCTTAAATAGCATTCTTAAAAAAATCTTAAAAGTTCACCAAAAAAGAGAAAATTAGCTCGTCATTTATCCTCTCTCATGTGGTTTTAAACTTTTATGAGTTTCTTTCTTCTGTTGAACGCAAAAGAAGATATTTTGAAGAATGCTAGTTACTGGCCCCCATTGACTTCTATTGTCCAAAAAATGAAAGACTCTGGAAGCCAATGGGTACCAGCGACCAGCTTTCCTCAAAATAACTTCTTTTATGTTTAACAGAAGAAGAAACTCAAACAGGTTTTGAACAAGTGAAGGGTGAGTCAATTATTCAACACAGGCTCATTGTGAAAACGTACCCCCGTATACATTTCTGGAGAGCGCAAATTAAGTAGCCAGAGGTATGTATGGCTGCATTTCATCTTTAAAACTAATGCTACAAGGCGGTATGACGCCTCCAGCGGCTTTTGTTTTTGCGCTACCAGCTGACCGCTTACCTCCGTGTGGACGGCTTTTCTGCTGTTACCAGTTTGCCCAGTAGCTCACCACGTACGTCGGTGGACTTGAGACGCAGAGAGGAGTTAACTGCGATGACGAGATTCAAAGAACGGTTCCAGAAAGCAGGTAAAACAAAAGACCAAAAATAAAATAAACAAGTAAATAACCGGTTTAGAACGTGGTAAGATCTGAAAACTTAAAACTCAGGCGGCTGCGAGGGCTTTTTTTTCTGGATTGTTTTTGAAAACACTATCGGTTGGGTTTAGGGAAGGGGTGATCGGGTCAATCGGTGCTTTTAAAAACACTAGCGGTTGGGTTTATAGAAGGGGTGGGTGGGGTTATCAGTCAGTCAGTCTGTTAGTCAGTCAGACAGCGAGATCTCGTGAATGGCACTTGCAAGAGAAATTTGTGATCTGAAAAAGCATACACAGCAGCCTCTGGTGGATTCGCAAAAACTGTAAAAAAAAAAACAACAAAAAAAAAACGAACCTCCTGGGACATCTTTTGCGATATCTAGAAATGTAAACAGGGGTACGTATCAATAATGAGCCTGGGTTGCAATTATTACATAATTAAAATTTTTGGGTGAACTATCTCTTCAAGAAGAGAACTGTGGTGAACACTGTAAAATAAATGTGACTTAGCTTAAAATAACTTGCTGCAGTTTTTTTTTGTTGACTCAACTTAAATCCAGTCAAGTGCAGTACTTGGGTTAAAAGTTCTGTCAACTCAAAAAAAATTTTGCCTTACAATTTTTAAGTCAAACTTTTATATATATATGTATAGTGTTACTATAGTGCCACACAATCAATTTGTGTTGGGACAACATGAAGGAATTAAGTTAACTTATTAGTTTTTACAAATTTAAGTGGATTGTACATAAAATAATGAATTTGTCCCCCCAAAAAACTCAAGAATAGTGTTGTTTCAGCTCATCTTCAATAAGTAGTTTCATTCATTCTTTTTCTGTCAGCTTGGTCCCTTTATTAATCTGGGGTCGCCACAGCGGGATGAACCGCCAACTTATCCAGCATTTTGTTTTACGTAGCGGATGCCCTTCTAGCCACAACTCATCTCTAGGAAACATCCACACACACTCATTCACACTCATACACTACGGACAATTTAGCCTACCTAATTCACCTGTACCACGTCTTTGGACTGTGGGGGAAACCGGAGCACCCGGAGGAAACCCACGCGAACGCAGGGAGTAAGTAGTTTCAACAAACTGCATTTTTGAGTGTTCATTTTACTGAAAGATAGAATTAGACTAGACTTCTATTCTCAGCTGTAAAACATAATTTACAGTTTTAATACAGGCTTCAAATCATTCACAAGATACAATTGGCAATTATAATAATAAAAAAAGAATGGCAGGAAACATCATGTTTGGTCAGACGAGGGAGGACAGCTCTAACAAACACAGACCCATCCGTTAAACATTGATGGACATTATATACTCATTTTCACAGTCATCTTTTGGAATCGGTTTAAATTGATATCACCCTTCCTTCAGTGTATCTAAATAAATCGGGTTGAAATAGCAAAGCTGCGTCTCTTTTCTGCTGAAAGCATCGAGATCGCTAAAGAAAAATCTCTCTTATGGGAGCCGTGAGAGGGAAAATTGGACGACGTGAGCACACAAAACGCTACTTTCGATATTCTTTGCCTAAAACATCTCCAACTCAGATTTCTCAAACAGTGTTTGTGCCAAGAACTACTATAAACCATTAATAAATCATTTTGGCTCTGGTTCCTGTGTGCTACTGAATGTCTCTCATCTTTTTTTTACCTTCTATTGTCCACAGATGCTTTAGATTGACTTAACCCGAGGAAAAAACAACACTAGTACCTCAGGTTTGAGACAGGAGGCCTCTATTAGCCGAAATCAAATTAGCTTTAAATGCAGATCATGTAAAGTAAAACAAATATGGAAAAGGATAGATGAAACTCTGCTGTGCTTTCTTAACAAACGAGTCGTTTAATTGAATTTCAACGAGAACAAATCGATCTCCTTACATTCTGAAATATTAAAAGGCATAGTTCACTCCAAAATATTTATTCACCCTCAGGTGGAACCAAACCTTTATGAGTTTTTCTTCTGTTTAACATGATAAGAAGATATTTTGAAGAAAGTTGAAACGACATTAAAAAAATGTGCAAAAAGTGCGAATCAATTTGATGTCAATTGACTGTTGGATGTAAAAAAGACATCAAAGTGATATCTAACATTGGTTTTAAAATGTATTCAAATTTTTATCGATTACAGGACATGTTTTTGATGTCAATTAGATGTCAATTAGCTGTTATTTTGACATCGAAGTAGTTCACATGCATTGTAGATGCTGGATTTTCTTATTTTATATAATTTTTTTGGTTAAAAGAGCATCAATGTGTGGATGTCAAATCAACGTCAAAGTTTTGACATCAAATCAAATGCATTTTTAATGTGTTTTTGGAAATGCAAATCGATTTGATGTCAATTGACTGATGTAAAAATAACAATAAATTGACATTTAATATTGGTGTCAAAAATCGATTACATGACATGTTTATTGACGCCAATATTAGCAGGCAATTTGATGTCATTTTTACATCGAGGCGGTTTACATGCATCGTAGATGTTGGATACGAAATCCAGTGTACATGTATTATTTGAAACTGAAGTTAAACTGAAGTTTTCAGATGAATGAAGATATTCTTAAGTAATTTTTGTGTTGTTATTTTTGTAGTTAAAAGAGCATCAGTGTCTTGATGTCAAATAGACATTTTTCAGCCTGATCTCACGAGAAAACGTAAGTATTTTACGTTTTGACAGTTTAGTGGCTAATTAGTACGAATTCGCACGAGTTCAGTCGTACGAAATTGTACGATTTTAAAAAGGAGGCGTGGCACCTAACCCCACCCCTAAACCCAACCGTCATTGGCGGATGAGCAAATCGTACTAAATTGTACGAATTAGATCGTACGAATCAGCCACTAAATCAATGTTACGAATTGCCGTGAGATTTTGTTGAAAGGTTTTTAAATCGATTTGAGGTGATTTGACTGATGTAAAAATAACATCAAATTGACATCTTTGTATCAAAAATAGTCAAAAAAATCTATAACAGGACTGTACTGTAAACAATTTTTGACACCAATATTAGATGTCAATTGGATGTCTTTTTTACATCAGTCATCAGTCGATTTGCATTTTTGCACATTTTTTATGCCATTTTGACATTTGCTATTTTTAATCAAAAGTGAAATTGTGATGAATAAAATTAGTCGATACTTGTTGAACATCCTGTTTCACTGAATCTGTATCCGATTTCCTAAGTAAAATAGGATGTTAACTGCTATTTATGTCAGATTTAGGTGCTTGTTTGATAATTTTTTTTGTATAAAACCAAGTTGAAGTTGAAGTTTTCAGATGAATAAAGCTTTTCTTATATAATATAAAGTTTGTATTTTTATTTCTGTTGTTGAAAGAGCATCAATGTGTGGATGTCAAATAGACGTCAAGGTTTTGGCATCAAATCGATTAGCATTTTCATGTGTCTTTGGAAATGCAAACAGATTTGATGTTAATTGACTGATGTAAAAAAGACCAAATTGACATCTAATATTGTTGTCAAAAAACATTACAAATTGATTACAGGGCATGTTTTTTATGTCAATTAGATGTCAATTTGATGTCATTTTGACATTAAGGTAGTTTACATGCATTGTAGATGCTGCATAAAAAATCCTTTGTAAATTTCTTATTTAAAGTTGAAGTTTTCAGATGAATAAAGCTTTTCTTATATTATATAAAGTTTGTATCTTTATTTTTGTTGATAAAAGAGCATCAATGTGTGGATGTCAAATAGACGTCAAGGCGAATATCATTTTCATGTGTTTTTGGAAATGCAAACCGATTTGATGTCAATTGACTGATGTAAAACAGACATCAAATTGACTTCTATCATTGTTGTCAAAAAACATGACAACTTGATTACAGGACGTTTTTTGATGTCAAATAGATGTTAATTTGATGTCATTTAGTTTTTAGTTTTGACATCAATTTAATTCACATTTTTGACATGTTTTTTCACATATGTTTTGGTGTCGTTTTGACACCACTGAGGACCATTGATTACCATAGTATTTATTTTTCCTATGGACTTATTTTCGGTTTTCTTCAAAACATCTTTTATTCTCCTTCATAATAGTTTTATACTAAAAAAATTCATCAAACTAGTAAATCCGCCATAAAGATTCAACAAGCCTATAAGAATCTAGCCTAACAAGAAAATTTTATCCATCATATTTTAGCTTTTTGATAAAAATACAAATGTCAAAATGACAAAAAAACATGCAAAAATGCTGTTCGATTTGATGTTAATTTACTGATGTAAAAAAGACATCAAATAGACATCTAACATTGTTGTCAAAAAACATCCCAACTTGATTACAGGACATGCTTTTTTGATGTCATTTTGACATTGAGGTAGTTTACATGCATTGTAGATGCTGGATACAAAATCCTGTGTAAATTTCTTATTTGAAGTTGAAGTTTTCAGATGAATGAAGATTTTCTTATATTATATACTTTTGTGTGTCTATTTGTGTGGTTAAAAAAGCATCAATGTGTGGATGTCAAATATGCGTCAAGGTTTGACATCAAATTGATTTGATTTTTATGCGTTTTTAGAAATTCTAATCGATTTGATGTTAAATGACTGATGTAAAAAATACATTACATTGACATCTAACATTGGTGTCAAAAACGTCACAACTTGATTACAGGACATGTTTTTGATGTCAATTAGATGTCAAATAGATGTTATTTAGTAAAGGTTTTGACATCAATTTGATTCACATTTTTTACATGTTTTTTGGATGTCGTTTTGACATCAAGGCGCTCACTGAGGTCCATTGATTTCCATAGTATTTGATTTCCATAGTATTTGTTTTTCCTATGGATGTCAATGGTTACTTGTTTTCGGTTTTCTTCAAAGCAACTTCTTTTGTATTGAACAGATAAAAGAAGTCATAAAGGTTTGAAACAAGTAAAGGACGAGTAAATAATGACTATTTCTTTAAGATATATGGTAAGCATGTGTCCCACAATGGTTTTATACTGAAAACAAACTAGCATCTAAATCCGACACAAATAGCTGTTAACATCCTATTTTATTTAGGCAATATAATATAGTTTCAGTGACACAGGATATTCAACAAGCCTATAAGTATCAAGGCCAAATTTATATTAACTTTTTGATTAAAATAGCAATGATCTGACAGCAAAAACAAGCTCTCTATTGCTCCTTTTCATACAAAAAAAAAAGAAACGTTTGAACATATTTTCACCCTGTCTTTTCTGTCAACACTGCACTCACATGCTGAAGCCTCTGTGGGCCTCATAAAAGCTTGTAAAAATTCCCTGGTCTCCCTTAAAAAGTGAATCGCAAGCTTTCGAGCACAATTCTCACAGCTATCAGTAGCTGAGCATATGATCCGCTCCGAACTACAGAAGGGAGTTATGATGTGAAAATATTGACCTTTATGCTTTTACGGTATTTATGTGGAAAACAAGTGGTTTTCCGTCGATGGGATTAGGCGCGAGGTGTTTCTAGAGGTCACCGGCATGCTCCACTGAAACAATGACTGATTGGCGCTGAGCGTAATGTGAAAAATCAATGAGGGAGAAATATTTACAGTTAATCAAGCGCAAAGTTTTTGATGGCGACGATGAGAAAAACAACACAATTCAAACAGTTGTCAGTTGTATATCTTAGTACACTGATGGGGATTATACTGGCTTTGATTAAACAAAGGGATAGTTCACCAAAAAACTGAACATTCTGTCATCATTTACTTCCTTTTACCTTGTTACAAACCAGAGTTTCTTTCTTCTGTTGAACACAAAGTGAAGTTTCATAAACTAATTTCGAGACAAGCATGTGATATGATTGAGCACGTCTGGCCACTCATCTGTAATCAGTAATAATCCAATCAGAGTGATCCTAGTCTACTATAAATGGATAATTTTCTTCCTACTGCTCTATCTTCGTTTGGAAGAATCCCCCCTTCCACCCCATCTCCTCCTTTTCCTCCCTTTTCTAAAGGTGGAGCTCTCGAGACCTACCTGATCTCGGATCTCCTGATATGCTTATCGACCGGGCGGGAGCCCTGAGCTCAAATATCTCCGAGCTCAGGGTTCTCTCCCGGGACAGCATGCCAAACCTGCTTTATACGCCAAGCATATCTAAGTGGGAACTCTTGAAATAAGATATTTTGAAAAATGTTGGAAACACATACTATGGTTTCTGTAAAATTACTATTAAATTGCTGTACAGAGATCAAGTCTGAAATGGCCCTTTTTAATAAATACCGGTACATTTGTTCTGGTATTTTTTACGAAATGTAACATTAAGGGTAAACAGAGCAGATTTTCGGGAATTACTGTTAATGTTACAACTTCTCTTTATGGAAAATTACCAGAATTCACACATGGTCTATTTACAGTAATTTACTGAAAATTTTCTGAAAACATTATTGTGGTCTGAGTTGCTGTAAAAAGATAATGGGCCCTATCATACACCTGCCGCAATCAGGTGCAAAACGTGTATGGAGCAATTTGTTGCTATAGTCATTTTGTGGCAATTTTTCATAAACATGTGTGTGGTCAGAATTACTGTAAAGAGATCATGTGTGAAATGGACCTTTTTTTGAAATACCAAATACGGAAAATTTCCAGAACAGATTTACCGCTATTTGTAATTCAATTACCAATTCACACATAATCCATTTAAAGTAATTACTGGTAATTTTCTGAAAACATTTCTGTGGTTTAACTACTGCATTTTTTATTCACAGATAAAGTCATTCTGGTGTTTTTACAGATAATCACTGGTATTATTGTGTGAATGGGACTATTGACTTTCATATTTATTTTTCCTACTATAGAATTTACTGAGCAATGTGTAAGCGTTTGGACCCGCATAGGCGCATAGACTTTAGACCAGCTTTTAATTAGTCTATGGTGTGGTCTGTTTCAGTTCATCAAAATAGCAACATGCTAACAATGCGCCTTAACACACCTCTTTTTCAGACCAGCACACCCATGAGTCCACAAAGTGGCGCTATTTACACAACGTTGCGAAAAACGGGAAAATTAGAGTTGCGCTGGTCTGAAAATAACAACAATTAGCACCATACCAACACAATCTCACGGCAATTCGTAACTTTTTGATTTAGTGGCTAATTCGTATGAATTCGTACGATCTAATTCGTACAATTTAGTACGATTTGCTCATCCGCCAATGACGGTTGGGTTTAGGGGTGGGGTTAGGTGCCACGCCTCCTTTTTAAAATCGTACAATTTCGTACGACTGAACTCGTACGAATTCGTACGAATTAGCCACTAAACTGTCAAAACGTAAAATACTTACGTTTTCTCGTGAGATCAGGCTGACCATACACATCTTGCGCCTTATTGTGCTGGGTGTATGGTAGGGCCCTTAAAATTAGCATTACATCCAGAGGACATGGTTTTTAATGTCAAATGTTTTTAGGAATATGTGGATGAAAAAAATGATTGGTATTTACTAAAATAGCCACTTGTAAAATGAGTCCTGAGGTATTTATTAATAATTTAATTAATTTATAAGAGCTGTTATTTTTTAGCTTGAGACAGTCACACCATGGGACAGTTTAAAAGATTTGCCTAAAAAAAGTGTATGAGGTATAATAACACAGCAGTTTGTATTGCTAGAGGTCCACTGAAGTCACAATCATCAATATAAAGCACAACACATGGACATGACCTCAATCATGTTTGGTGATGCAATATATCGCCCATACATAAAAACCAATACCAGCAACATTTCAGCTGATTGTGCAACATCTCCATCTCTATTGGAGGTGTCAGTGTCAGTATGATTAAAATACACTATAGTATTTACTATAAATTACTGTAATATATTTTCATGTAGGTGTCTGACGACTGAAAATAGATCTGCTAGCAGATATCGCAGCCTCTGTTACTCTTTACCCTAACATTTATTAATACAGGGGTCAATGCTAAAGATTTTTGTCTACTGGCTCGATTAGTCAGTCGTTCCTGCCCAAATTTTTACTAGCCCCACCAAAAAAAAAAGTGAATTACTATTTCCTAGCCAAGTTTTAAATAATGTGTCAAAATAATGTCTGTGAATATAGAACTTAAATATTTTAAAAATGTTAATAAATGTATAATGAGCAAAATTCTAAGGGTTATGTAAACAAAAAAAGCAGTATGGAAAACGTGCAGGTATTTTACTGCAAAACCGAAGATGGCAGACCTGCCAAATTGACAGCAAACTGCGAAACATCACTTCATTTTTTCGTCGTGTTGTACCCACGTAAATGTCTGCCTCCAAGACGTAAGAAACAGATGTTTTCTTTTAGCCTCATAATGTGATGTTGCCGTCTCTTTGCTACAGAAAAAATATTGTGCTCACAACATCCAATCAGATAAGAGTAACCAAAAAGCAATATAGTGTATGACGCCACAGAGATGGTGGCATTTAAAGGCTTGAAGAACAAACTATATCTCAATTCTAAGACTGTATTTGCAGGCAATTGACAAATAGTCGCAGGCAAATTAAACTTTAATGACAAGGCAGCGCTGGCCCAATCGAGCCAGTAGCGATCTTACTGTCCCGTGCGTTTCTCACACTGACCCCGGGCCATCGTGCAGTCCTTAATGTTGAGCCCAGGCTATTACTTATTTGTTAAGACTCTATATATTGATTCCAATGCCTAATTATTAAATTGTTAAAATGACAATAATTAAATTAAATAGTCTTAAGAATAAAATATTATAATTATTTGGAAGAGTGTATTTGCATTGTGATGCTACTATATTGTCATTCTGGCATACAATGACAGTAATATAATTTATTGCAATATATTTTGGTGTGATATATCGCACAACAAAGAATAGATATCATAACAGGCCTACAGCGAAGAAAAAAGTGTAACCATTTAATACCTGAAAATGCTAATAAAATTCATTTTTGTCATGTGTGATGTGTGAACCTCGCATTAACAAAATAAAACACGTGTCATTATCATAAATCTGTGCTTTGTAACAGGTCATAAGTGCAGCTGATATTGTACTTTTTATTGTTTTCTTATTTCCATCACAAACACCTGCATGTTTTTTATGCACTCATGCAATACTTCATCATAAACGAAAGAAGCAGAGCATTCCTTAATTTTCCCAAAACCAGACCGTTCCAAAAGGGCACCGAAGCAAAGTAAACAGAGAAGTAGAACATTTTGAAATGTGGAGGTGGAATTATGTTAATGATGAATTAGACTCGACTCCTTTGGCAAGGCTGAAGTATTTGCTTTCATGAGGCATCAGCAGGTGTTCCTATAAGCTCCGAGTCCAGGAACGTTCCACTCACCAATCAAACCCTACGAAACCACAGCTTTATATATTTACTTTAATTGTTGATTCTAAAGGTATTCACAAAAATCTTTTATAAAGTTTGTCTCTATTTTAGTTGTTTTTCTTTTTTAGATGATTTTCTGGTTTCTGTTTTTTTGGTTTGATAACATTTTTCAAAAATCTGTGTGAATTTCCATACAGTGAAAGTTATACATAACCCAGGCTCATTCTGAAAACATACCTCCTGGGACGTAATTCACGCTGTCTGGAAATGTATATAGGGGTATGTTTTTTTTTTTCAGTGTTTGTTTTCACGAATTCACCAGAGGCTGCTGTGTGCGCTTTTGCAGATCTCAAAATCTCAAATTTCTCTTGCGAGTGCCATTCGCGCCTGCTGTTCTTGCGTAATTCCACCAGAGGCCGCTGCCAACTGACTGACTGACTGACCGACTGACCGATACACAACCACCCCCTTCCCTAAACCCAACCAACAATGTTTTCAAAAGCAATCTAGAAAAAGAAAAGCCCTCATGGTCACCTGATTTTTACCACATTTCCAGATCTTACCACGTTCTCACCCAGTTATTTACTTGTTTATTTTATTTTTCACCCTTGGTTTTACCTGCTTTCTAGAACCGTTCTTCGCTGGAATCGAACCCTATCATAATGGTCAACTCTCTGCGTCTCATATCTGCTGACGTACATGGTGAGCTACTGGGAAAACTGGTAACAGTGGAAAAGCAGTCCACACAGAGTTAAATGGTCAGCTGGTAGCATGAAAACAGAAGCCGGTGACGGCATCATACCACCCTGTAGCGTTCGTTTTAAAGACGAAATGCAGCCATACATCGCTCTGGCTACAAAATTTGCACTATCCAGAAATGGATATGGGGCTACATTTTCATAATGAGCCTGTGTTGGTTATGTACGTCAAGCTCCATAAAAATTTCCCACATGGATCATGTAGCGTTCTCAAAGTCATCTAAAGTCATACGATGTTGTCTGAAAAACAGCTCTTATGCTGCATTATTTTCTTACTTCATTTTTTGTTTTGTTTCTAGTACAAATATCTAAAACCTCTTGAATCAAGAAGCACTTTCTAGACAAGCAAATAATATTGTCTTGTTTTCAGCAATAATATACCAAAATTAAGTGAGTTTTTCTTAAAAAAAAAAAAAAATCTGCCAATGAGGTAAGCAAAATGATCTTGAAAATTTAGCTTACCTCATTGGCAGATTATTTAGCTTTTTTTAAAACAGAAAAACTCATTTACTTTTGACATATTTGTTCTCATAACAAGACAACATGTTTTGCTTGTCTAGAAACTCTTCTTGATTTAAGAATTTTTAGATATTTGGACAACAAAAATACGAAAGTACGAAAGTAATCAAAGTACGAAAAAACACACTTTTTTTGCAGTGTAAAGGGATAGTTTACCCCAAAATGAACATTACCTTATCGTTTATTCTTCCTAATGTGGATTTTAAAACCTTTATGAATTTCCTTCGACTTTCATAGTAGGAAAAAAACTCAATTACTATTGAAGTCAATGGGTGCAATTAGTTACTTTACTTTAAAAAAGTGAGTAAACACATTAAAACCAACATAGTAAGTCTGTTGTATCTTGTAACAGTTATATTGACTTTACTTAACTTTTATAATTGTGCACAAAATTCATTTACTTAATCATTTTAAGGCAATAGGATTAGACACTTTTTAAAATAAAGTCCACTAATCCCTTCAAAAGCAGTGGGTTTCCTCTCTTTTTTACAACCCAGGCTCATGAAAACATACCCCTACATACATTTCTGGACAGCATGAAATACATCCCAGGAGTTACGTTTTTTGCAGTTTTTGTTTTCATGAATCCACCAGAGACCGCTGTGGACGCTTTCTCAGATCTCAGATTTCTCTTACGAGTGCCATTCGTGCCTGCTGTTCTTGCGTCAATCCACCAGAGGCTACTGTCGACTGATGGATCCCGTCACCCTCTCCCTTCCTTAGGCTAGTGGCTGGTGCACCAACATAGGGTGTGGTAGCACTTCAAGGCATCCCGAGTTCAAATCCCAGCTTGAGGACATTCCCCGACCCTGCCCCTCTCTCTCTCTCCCACTTTGCTTCCTGTCTGATTTGTGTCCCATCTAATAAAGGCAAAAAGCCCAGAAATAAATCTCAGAAAAAAAAAAAAGTACAGATTGACCCGATTACCCCTCGTCAGTAAACCCAGCCGACTGCGCTTTCAAAAACAATCCAGAAAAAGAAAAGCCCTCGCGGGTGCCTGATTTTTACCACGTTTTCAAATTTTACCACATTCTCACCCTGTTATTTACTTGCTTATGTTATTTTTTGCTTTTTGTTTTACCTGCTTTCTGGAACCATTCGTAGCTGGACTAGAACGCCATCGTTGTGGTCAACACCTCTCTGCATTTCAAGTTTGCCAACATTTGTGGCAAGCTACTTGGTAACAGTGGAAAAAGCCGTCCACATGGAGGTAAGCGGTTAGCTGGTAGCATGAAAATAAATAGGAGCCATTGGCGGCATCATACCGCCCCATAACGTTCGTTTTAAAGTCGAAATGCAGCCATACATAGCTCTGGCTATATAATTTGCGCGTTCCCGAAATAAACACAGGGCTATGTTTTCACAATAAGTCTTTCTTGCTTTTTTAAGTAAAGCAAACTAAAAGATTTTCTGTTAAAAATATCCATAAATGAGCAGCTGTCCATATTTTCTAATTCTTGTTTCTATTTTTTTTATTCACCCATTTATTTATACTTTTGAATCGTATTGTGAGTCCTACGTACGTACTTTGAAAAAGTGACTTTTATTAACATATTTAATAGTTTAGTGTGATATATTCTCTGGGTTGGTGTTGTATATTACTGTACAAAAACCTGGTAATAAGCAGCCAGTACATTTTATTTGATTATTTTACAGGCTTTTTTGTCTATATATAATATTTCTTATACATTATATTATTGCAAAGACTAAAATGTAAATAAAAGTCACTTGGTTAAACTGGAGAGTTTGAATTTTCAACATCAAAAGTTGACAGCGCAGAGATCAACATCCCATAATGCAATGCACAACTATAAATAAACGGAAAACTGTTAATACATTTTTTACAGTGTACTGACAGCCCTCTTAAACACTCTAATGTTGTAAATGTGACAGTTTATGGTGACTCTTACCTGTGCGGTAGGTGAAGTTTGCCTCAGCTTCTGAAGAGGGTGAGAGAAAATCATCCTCATACTCGTTGGAGCTAAACGATCCCGAATGGTTCCTCTTCCGAGAGTCCATAACTTTATCAGAGGCCATTACATGGCGAAGGGAATCGTTCAGATAGCGGTTCAGCAAGCTGTTCTTGTATTTCGGTGGAGACACGTAATCATCACAAACCGAGGGGTCTGTGCTTCGGGCCACTTTGACTCTGCTGTCTTGAATAACGCTCTTGTGTACGGCTCTGTTATAGTCGGATTCGCTGGCCTGCATCTGTAAATTGTTCTCCCCATCTGTGGAACAAACACATATTACATTTTAATATTACACATTACCAAAAAATAAGTATGAACACATACACTTAATTCACAAATGCACTTCATTAAATCAGACTTGTGATTTTATGATCCCAAGTGATGCTTTGTTCTTCGATATGACTAACATTTTTTCTTTCATTTTTGTTAGTGTAACACAATAGCTCCAAAAAGCACTAGGACCCAGTGAGAGGCGGCTTGGGATTGATATTGTAAAGAAAAGAGATTAATAGAGATACTGAATTACAAGAACACACCATTTTTCTTGCAAATAGGCTCTTTTACAGATAGATGAAGTGGGGGTGGGGTTGGGGGTAACTTGTGATATCTGCATTTTTAACTTCCCAAGAATTAAGCAGTTGAGATTTACCGTTTTTTTAATCCATTCAGCCACTTTCCGGGTCTGGTGGGAGCACTTTTAGCTTAGCTTAGCATAAATCATTGAATTGTGTTAGACCGTTAGCATCTCACTTAAAGATTTTAATTTTTAAAGAAGTTCGTAAAATAAAATATTTGAATTCATCCATTCATTCATTTTCCTTCCATTTATACAGCGGATGCCTATCCATCCGCAACCTAGTATTGGGAAACACCCACACACCAACACTACGGACAATTTAGTTCATCCAATTCACCTATAGAGCATGTCTTTAGACTGTGGGGAAAACTGGAGCACTCCGAGGAATCTCACGCCAACACGAGGAGAACATGCAAACTCCACACAGAAATGCCAACTGGCCCAGCCGGGACTCAAACCAGCGACCTTCTTGCGACCTTGCGCCTTCTTGTGAGGCGACCTCTAGGTGACTTATAAAATCAAGTATCAATTAAACCTTAGCATTTCATGTCATAACTTTGTTATTTGTATATTTTACTTTCACTTTCCTAGTCTAAGGTTTACAGCACCCCCGTGTGAATCAGTCGTGTTACCGGGTGGCCATTAGGACCCTGGGGAGGCTGTTAGTCAGCAAAGGCTGTAGAGCTACTCAAGTGGTTATTTATTAAACAATGTTTAACTTCATTTATTTTCCTTCAACTTAGTCTCTGATTTATCAGAGGTCGCCACAGCGGAATGAACCATCAACTATTCTGCCATATGTTTTACACAGCGGATGCCCTTCCAGCTGCAACCCAATACTGGGAAACACCCACACCCTCTCTCATTCACACATGCACTACGACCAATTTAGTTCATCCAATTCACCTATAGTGCAAGTCTTTGGACTGTGGGGGAAACCGGAGCACCCGGAGGAAACCCACACCAACACAGGGAGAACATGCAATCTCCACATAAGAAATGCCAACTGGCCCTGCCGGGACTTGAACCAGTGACTTTCTTGCTGTAAGGTGACAGTGCTAACTGCTTAGACACTGTGCCACGCAGTGTTTAAATTACTGATGGATATTTTACACAGATTCTGTACTCAGATTTGCAGTTTCGAGTCAGTAATCTAAAACAGTTCATTTAAATAGCAGGTTATGAATGCTGCAAGTGAGTTAGCCACGCCCACTCATGTGCATGTCGCAGTATACACGGAATAGAAAAAAATCTTTTACTGTTGGCAATTATTTATTGTGCACAAACAACATACGTCCGCTGAAGTACGTGGCGAGCTACTGGGCAAACTGGTAACAGCAGAAAAGCCATCCACATGGAGATAGCGGTCAGCTGGCTCCATAGCGTTCATTTAAAAGACGAAATACAATTAGCGCTCTCCAGAAATGTATACGGGGGTACATTTTCACATTAAGCCTGTGTTGGATTTGTGAGGGGTGTACTCGTATATGCTGAACACTGTATATAACAGGTACATCTCTGTGTATATCTGTGCATACCGTCTGATGTTGTGTCATCACTGCTAATGCTCAGTCTCTCAGCGTTGCCTTGTACATATTTGTTGTACAGTTTTATACGTAAGGCCCAGCTCAAGTCCGGCTGTCGAACTGTGTTCTTGAGTCTACGCCTTGCATTTGCAAACCAATTTGACACCTGAAAAACACAAATGCAGTATTGTTTAATACAGCAAACCATATCTTATATATCATAGCATATCTCAAATTTAGGACCAATGCAAACTAATATATCTGAACTTGTGGAAATAAAAACGGCGTCATTTTTTGATGCTAAATAAAAATTTGACATGCAAATGAGTTCTCTTGTTAGATTCAGCTTTTGACATCTTGGTGGGCTATGAAAGCTCAAATCATTTCAATATTTTAATGTATATAATGCTTTATTCCCTGTATATTAGTATTAACCAGTTTTTTATTTTTGCAACTGGTTCAAAAATGCTGCAGCTTGTTTCTTGATCCAAAAAAAAAAGAAAATATTTGACTTCATTAAAAGTGCAATCATATTGATTGTCAGTAAAAAATTTTATTGATTATAATAAAATTTTTTATTGTATAATATAATAAAAATTTTTTTTATTATTTTGCATTTTCAAGCTATGGACAGCAAAATAAAATTAAATTAAATTAAATTAAAATTAAGTTATAAATTCTGAAAGAGAGAAAATGTTTGACTGTCAGTAAAATATTTGATTGATTATAAGCTTGTAGCTTTTCCATTTTCAGGCCATGGACAGCTAGATAAAATAAAATAATAAATAAATAAAAATTAAATAATAAAAAAGAGAAATTATTTGACTTCATTAATAGTACAATCATATTGATTGTCAATTTTTAATGATTATAAGGTTGTAGCTTTTGCATTTTCAAGCCATGGACAGCAAAATAAAATAAAATAAAATAAAATAAAATAAAATAAAATAAAATAAAATAAAATAAAATAAAATATAAAAAAGAGAAAATATTTGACTTCATTAATAGTACATTCATATTGGTTGTCAGTAGATTTTTTTATTGATTTTAAAGCTGTAGCTTTTGCATTTTCAAGCCATGGACAGCTAAAAAAAATAAATAAAAATAAATAAATAAAATAAAATAAAATAAAATAAAATAAAAAAAAATAAAAAAAAAGAGAAATTATTTGACCATTATTAAAATAATATTGATTGTCAGTAAAATATTTTATGAAATATAATGCTGCAGGTTTTTAATTTTCAAGCCGTGGACAGATAAAAATCAAACTAAATAAAATAAAATATTTAAAAAATGTAATAAAATAATACAAAATATAATAAAAAGTTATTAGAACTAGAAAATATTTGTACAATTATATTGACTGTCAGTACATTTTTTTTAATTGATTATAAGGTTGTAGCTTTTGCATTTTCAAGCATAGTGTTGGACAGATAAATAAAATTATAAAAAAGAGAAAATATTTGATATAAAATATTTTAAAAAATTGTATTGATTATAAGGTTGTAGCTTTTGCATTTTCAATCCAGCAAAACATAAAATAAAACTAAATAAAAAATGAAAAAATCAACAAATTATAAAAAAGACGATATTTGACTTCAATAATAGTACAATCATATTGATTGTCAGCAAAAATCTTTTTTTAAGTTGTAGCTTTTGCATTTTCAAGCCACGGACAGCAAAATAAAATAAAATAAAATAAAATAAAATAAAATAAAATAAAATAAAATAAAATAAAATAAAATAAAATAAAATAAAATAAAAAAATAAATGTAAAAAAAAAACTGAAAATATTTGACCATTAATAGTGCAATCATATTGATTGTCAGTAAAACATTTTATTGATTATAAGGTTACAGGTTTTGCATTTTCAAGCCATGAACAGCTAAAAACAAAACAAAACAAAAGAAAACAAAAGTAAATAAATAAATAAATAAATTTTTAATCCTTTCAAACTACCTGGATTTCTACTTGAGTGGCTCCTCAATGATATCCGATTTTCCATCTATGTCTTGATATTAAACACAGACAGCACTTAATAAATAACACATGTACTAGTCTGCAGTGCCATAAATCTACTGGAGCAACAGTTTAAACGTTTAAGATCTTCAGTGAAAAACGTGACCCTTTTAGAGAACTAGAATCAGGTTTTTGACTGCAATTAGACAGACCTGCTCTGCATTATCAAAAACACACCACTGCCCAGCTCATCTCAAGAGGATTTTATTTATGTGCCAAAAAAAGAGTTTTCAGTAGACCTCAGAAAGAGACCCTCAGAAAGAGACCCTCAGAAAGAGAAGTTCATGAGACTGGAAGTGTTACATAAGAAATTTCCAGACTTGGCTCTTCATACATCTATAATGATGATAATAGTTTACAAATGGAACAAATTCAGAATGACGGTTCCTCCATTGAGCTACTACTACACTTGATCATGCATATGAGATTATCATTGGAGAAACTATAGGAGCGAGATGAAACTGCTAATGCAAGTGGAAAAAAAATGGACTGATAAGATGATGGCTGAATTTTCTGGATGGTTCATCACGGCCATATGTGTGTGTGTGTGTGTGTTTGCATGCAAACAATAAAACCTCCTCTGAGTTGTGATAAAAGCAATGCTGGGAATGAGGTTTTGTGTTGGGTTGTTTTGGTGCCGTTGGGGTTTGGACACTTTACAGTCAGAAAGACTAATGCATTTATTTCAAGCTGTACCCAGATCTTCAGCACATCTGCCTGATGTTTCCAAGTTGAAAGAGGATGTTTATGTGAGATGACACTATTAAGTAAGTATTTGGTATTTCAATCATATCAGTATTTCCTATAATATTCTTCCTCTATTCTTATTTGTTTTATTTTGGCTAGAATAAAAGCAGTTTAAAACCATTTTATGGTCAATATTATTAGCTCCCTTAAGCAATAGTTGTTTTCGATTGTCTACAGAACAAACCACTGTTATGTATTCAGTATTTCATATCAGCCAAGTCCTTAAAGGGATAGTTCCCCCAAAAATGAATATCGCCTCACTGTTTACTCACGATCACATTTCTTTTTGCTGTTGATCACAAAACAAGATATTTTGAAAAATGTTGGGATAAAAGCAGCCGTTGAGATACATAGTAGCAGCAAAAATAGAATGGAAGTCAACAGCAATCAAATAAGCATCCAGTCTTTTATTAAACGCACTTAATTCTAGTTTGTCTTTGGATTACAATCTTCTCTGGTCTATTGGTCCGAAGAACCATAAAGCCTCCCAGTTGTCTGTCATCAGTAGCAACAAAATGAATATGTTTGTAACCACTCACACACTTCCTACTAGTTTCTGAATGCTGTAATCTTCAGACATTTCATTCCCAACCTTAGTCAGCAACCGACGAGCTAATAATATTTATTAGCAGTTGTCATAAGAACGCACAAAATCTCATTCATATTCATGTTGTGTCATGTACCCAACAGACACACAACATCATAATACTTTAATATTAGTTTAGATTTAGGTCGCCAGCGTCTAAGGACAATGTTATTTTGATGTCCAATAAAGACGTGAAATGACGATGATATTTTGTTGATATTAGTTTGTGTTGGAAAGTGATCAAATTCCAACATCTGATAGACATCATAGTGGTAACGTCCACACAATGTCAAGCTATAACATGATTAGACGTTGATATTTGGTTGATTTTAAGTTGTATTGGAAAGTGACTAAAATCCAACGTTGAGCCAACATTTTAAACCAACCTCATATTGACGTCAAATACTGACATTTATTCATCAGGTATGGCAACCAAAATCTAACGTCTGATAGATGTCATATTGGTAACATCCACACAACATCAAGCTTTAACATCATTAGACGTTGATATTTGGTTGATTTTAGGTTATGTTGGAAAGTGACCAAAATCCAACGTAGAGCCAACATCTTAAACCAACAATACATTGACGCAAATACTGACATTTATTTGTCAGGTATGGCAACCAAAATCTAACGTCTAATAGACGTCATATTGGTAACGTCCACACAACATCAAGCTGTAGCATCATTAGATGTTGATATTTAGTTGTTTTCAGGTTGCGTTGGAAAGTAACCAAAATGCAACATCTGTCTGACGTTGGACATTGACACCGGCCTGACGTTGAGTTCTGACGTCAACCTGATTTTCATTTCCAAACAAAATGCAACATCCCATTGGGGTACAACTTCAATCTGACATCCTGTGCATGCTAGGACATGATTATAAAGTTTCATGACCGTCTTATGAACACCCCCTTCAAGTAAAGTGTTACCAATGTTTTCTTACAGGTGAATGAAGTATAGAGTTTGAGGTAATCTGACTCACCCATCTTGTCACTGTAACCTCAGCTCAGCCTGTGTTTTGGAGGAGATGTCGATTTGGACTATAATTATGCAAGAAGGGCAGGATCTTTACCTTTCAAAGATAGCATTGCAACCCCTAGCTTCTTTAAAAACCCTTACCCTACCTTTAAAATCCAGGTCATATTGACAAAATAAAATTGCTAAAGTGAAACACTTTATTTTCAGGGTCCAAAATAATGCATTAGTTAAGCATTAATTGATGTTTAATTAGTTCACAATTAAGCATTAGTTAAAAACAAAAGCACTAGTAATTAATAGTCAACTAAACATTTTAATCAAGCATTAGTTAAGCTCAGTTAAACTTGTGAATCATGATTAACTTGTTTACAATTATACACCAGTTAAGCATAAGTAAACACATTAAAATAAAGTGTTACCAATTATTTTAGAATAAGAGTTTGGGGTAACACTTTAGTTTAGGTCACCATTTACAGTATTAACAAACCATTAACTAACAGTCCTAGCTTAATAAACTACTAATCAGCTGTTTATTAATAGTTAGTAAGGTAGTAGTTGGGTTTAGGTTTTGGGTAGGATTAGGGATGCAGAATAAGATCATACTTTATAACTACTAATGAACAGTAATGACTTAATAATAGGCAGATAATAAACCAGTAGTTAAAGGCATGAACTGTGACCTAAAGTTAAGTGTTACGGAGTATAGTTGTTAGCCTTATTAGCAACGTTTAATTTTCCATATATGGCTTAGTACACAATGTAACTACAGAAGAGTCAAGATTTCAAAAGGACAATTATTGAAACTCTTTTTTTAAAGAGATGCTGTAGACAGCACACTCTTTACACTGTAAGTCACTTTGGACAAAAGCATCTGCTAAATGATTAAATGTAGATGCTAATGGTCTAATCCGATTCAATGATCTATGCTAAGCTAAGCTAATAGTTCTCCTGCCGACTCAGAGATTGGCTGAGTGGATTCAAAAATGGTAAAACTCAACACCTTAACTCTAGGGGGGTTGTAAAATAAACCTATTTCCAAAACTAGAGTGTTCCTTAAAAACAAAAAAATCCATTCATCCAAATCGAGATCCAACATGTATAAACCTGATCAATTTTCAGTGTCAATCAGACCACTTTGACTGGCTTGTTTGGACTCACCTGAACCAAGGTCATGTGGGACCCCAGAGCCAGCAGTATCTTCTCAGTCTTGGTGGGATAAGGATTGTCCCGGTGCTTGTAGAGCCACTGCTTCAGCGGTCGAGCCATATCCTGAAGAGCCTGACGCTTGTGTCGCACCTTCCCTCCACTGCTCAACCACAACAACACAAAGCGAGGATGTCATTTTTATATTCAAAGATGTCATATTATATTTTAAGCTGTGTTACAAATGATTCATTTCTTTAAAGAACAATATTACAATGAATAACCATCACAATATCACAGCATGATTTAAAGGGACAGTTCACCCCAAACTGAAAATTTTGTAATCATTTACATACCATAGTTTCAAACATTTTATGAGTGTTTTTTGTGTTGAACACAAAAGAAGATATTTAGAAAAATGTTGAAAAACTTATAACCATTGACTTTCAAAGTATCTGTTTTTCCGTCAATGGTTGCAGGTTTTCAATTTAAAAAAAATCTTGTGTTAAAGACCCATAAAGATTTATAACCACTTGAGGGTGAGTAAATAGCCAGTAAATTTTCATTTCCGCGTGAACTATCCCTTTAAGGAATATACCACGTAAATAATATACATCTCAACTTTACCACAACTCCACAAATCATTCATTGTTAAATAAATCTAATTTCTTCCTCAATTACTTTGCTGATATTATAATGATTGTCTACAATCCATAATGCAAAAATAACATTTAATGAGAGACACAGGCACATTTTTAAGGTTTTAGTTTTGACAAACCATCAACAAAGCATCAATACCACTCACCACACTATATTAACACAAATTATTGAGTCGTCAGTGCATAACCCAAACACTTTACATGAGAAATAATACTGTAAACAAAGACTAGCCTACTGCAGTTCAACTTCAAAGTTAATATATGACTTTCCGATTATAAGATGTTGATATCTAGCATCAAGGCAATCAGCAGATGTCACTGTGGACCAAGAATGCGCAGCATCCATCTTTAACTTATTATATATCAAAATACATAACCCAGCAGACTTACTTTAACTGTGTGAGTTTGAGAAGCACAAGACTGTTATCTTTCTGTGACAGCATGCTATTCTTGTTGAAATTCTTAAAGTAAATATTAAAATATGAGAACATGAAGTATTTAAAAAAATCTAGTGTCTTTATTGTAATGTTTTCTCTTTAAATTGGAGAAAATCTACATTTAAAGTACTATGTATTTACCGCCAGACGTCTAACATTATCATTCTGCTCTGTTGTCAGTAACCACATGAAAAAATATTATAGTAATTTATGTTAATGTATTTGTCCCCATGACTGTATTATCAGCAGGTGTTAAACACACAACATTTGACATCATAACCAAAAATAAATCAATAAAATACACATTTAACATTTGAGGTGGATCAAAAAGATCATTCAAATTGATCGACAAGGATAGGGGTTGTTAAAATAGTTTTAGGACAACTTTTATAACGTTTTTACTCACTTCAAATGTGGTAAACACTAAATAAAACCCACAGTAAAATACATTAATCTGCTGAGGTAACTGCTAGTAAAGCAACAACTATTGTAAACTAATGACCTAATTCTGTACTGGGTTTTCTAGTTCTATAAATATTACCATACACAACAGTTATAACTTAAGTACACTACAATATTCATAATATTTATCAGTATATATATATATATATATATACATATATATATATATATATATATATATATATATATATATATATATATATATATATATATATCAGTTTATATATTTATATTATATATATATTTATCAGTTTATCATAACTACTATTCAGTATAATACACTTTACTATAGTATCGAAAATACTACAGTAAAAATGGATATAGTACTCTTTCATGTGGGTAGACTATTAAACAAAACGCTTTATACTTGACAACTGACGCTTTTGTCATACATTGTTTACTAACGCATGGAGGCGGGAAAAACATAAAACGGTCGCGTCCATTTTAAATACCCCCGCCGCCACATTAAGTTATAGCGAATCAAATATAGGCCTATTCACATAATATAAATCATGTGTAATGGAGCTCATAACGTACCCGTTTCTCCTGTGTTTGAGAGCGTCGTTGCCATCCATCACTTTGTGGCTTGTGAGTAAATCTGAACGTTGTCCATCAATCAGCTCTAAATAACTCCTGCTGCCTCTCTCAACATTTTGTCCGCTTTCCTCAAAGCGCAGCTGGTCGAACTTACTGAAGACTGCCGTGTTCATCTCCATTCACTGCCATGTGCCAAATCCATGTACCTCCAATGTCTCTATAGGGAGTATTTTCCTTAAATTACTACGACGCAACCTGTGAAGGTAATTAAAGGCTGTTATTTGAAATATAATTTGTATTTATAACAAATACAACTAATATTTATTTGTTATTTCTCTCCAAGAATTCATATTAAGTTGTAGCCTAAATGCTAGGGTACATACTGTAATGAATATTATTTTAAGATCAACAATTAATTGTATTTATTATTTTATTATCTATTTACTGGATGTATTTAATACTTAATGGAATATGTTAAATACATAATACAGTCAGTAAAGAAATAAATACATTAAAAAGTAGGCTAATTTAAGATTTATCAAGCGAAGTTCAATTAGTAAGTGCTTAAAAACATTCAAAACTTGTGATTATTTTTAGATCAACAATGTATTTATTTATTTATTTACTGAATGCATTAGATAATATATAAAATACCTACGTTAAATACAAATTTATTCAGTGCATTCAGTAGCCTAAATAAAAAAAATATAGTTAATTAGAAACTGCTTAAAAACAAAACAAAAAGCCCCTTTAAAAGCACAATTAATTAATTTATTTAATCATTTATTGTTTATTATTTATTTGAAGGCATTAAATCATTTATAAAATATGCTAAATTCATAATATATTCAGTGCATTCAGTATATAAATAAATATATAAAAAATAAATAAATAATATTTTATCAACAGATGTTAATTTAGCAGCTGCCTAAAAACAAACAATAAAAGCCACTTACAAAGTTCCCCTGTGCGTCGCTATAGTGTAATTTCGGAGTCGTCCAGCATCCTGTCAGCTCATCTTCATCTGCAGCTCTGCACTCAGCATCTGCGCTTCTCCACTATATGGAGCAGCTCTGGAGTCTCCTGCGCCCCTGAACATGAATACAGCTGATCTCCGCTTTCTCCAGTGAGTCTCTCTCTCTCTCTCTCTGTGTGTGTGTGTGTGTGTGTGTGTGTACAGCTACTGTGCGTCTGGCTGGAAGCTCCTCTGGATCATCTCCAGTGCTGCTCTCATAAGCGCTGTAGACTGCTGTGTTTTTTTTCAGGATAACATTTTATAGGTGCGTTTACTAAGGCGCAGTTCAACATCAGAAGGATATCTAATTAATTAGGGCCGCCTGGTATAAAGAGAGCTTGTGAATGGTCTCTTCTTCACAGACATGCTAAACGTTATTAATAAACATTTTAAAATACCTAATCATGAAAATTGAATGGTAAATGCAGCTCGGTTGCTATAGCTATCGTTATCATTATTCCACTTAATTTGCCTTACTTTTTCTATTAAGGAAATATTAACAGGAGTTTTATGTTATTCATTTAAAAGTCAAACTAACAAACAAACAAACAAAATAGTTTTGGGCAAAAATTAATTGCGTAAATACACTCATGCATATATTTAAGATAATGTGTGTGTGTGTGTGTGTGTGTATATATATATATATATATATATATATATATATATATATATATATGAGCGTTGTGCCGATATCACAGGAGTAGTGTGATATGGCTGTATATCGGCAGTGGTGGGAGGTGTGCGTTGGCTCGAGACCAAAGGCTGAGTGCTTTAGTGTCCCACCAGTGACGATATACAGCCATATCGCACTGCTACTTGTGTGATATTGCGTTTATACAACAGTTCGATGGCATAATCGTGTATTTAAAATAGAAAATCAAACACTGAGAGTCTAAAAACCCTTTTGGACGAGGAGCTACTTTCATCCACCATTCAATCTGGAGCTGACGTCAGAACAGCAGAAATCATTGCTAATTCACCAACGTCAGAGTTTAGAGTTAGTCTTTAGAGCTAGTGTTTAAAGGATTCTCTAGCGTAATGTCTAAAATGACGACAAAACAGATGATTTTGCTCACATTTTAGGATTATAAGGTTGAACGGCATGAAATGCCATCAGTCTACAGATATTTCCCAGTATTTCTCTGTTGCAATTGGGAGATCACAATAATTAACCCTGAAAAAAACAAAGCAAAGCAAACACTACCAGATTACTATGGTGTAAATACAGCACTACAACATACAAAAGAAAGAGATTGACTTAGAATCTCACTTACCTGTTTTATAATGATTTGATCAGCTGTAGTTTGAAATTATGCTGAGTTTTACTCCTCTAAGGGCTTATTATGCAGTCAACCGTCTTTGCTCTGCTCAATATTACAGGCTGATGGATGCTGACACGCTGAATCTCCAAAATTATAAATATTTAAAATAGGCACTATCCTTTTAAATAAACTGCAATCTAAACAACTACATTCTCACCTAAAAAAAGACTCAATAGTACATTATGTTGTCCAACAGCTGCAATATTTGTCAAACTGTAGTGAGAATCTGCTGTCACTCTATGTGGGCGGAGTAATACCCAAGGGTGAAGAGGCTGTACGAGTGCTGATATTGTAGAATATTGCACGGCTATCAGCCAATCATATTCAAGACAGAACTGTATAATCACACACACATATATACATATATACATATATACATATATACATACATATATATATATATATATATATATATATATATATATATATATATATATATATATATATATATATATATATATACAGTTAAAGTCAGAATTATTAGCCCCCCTTTTTATTTTTCCCCCCAATTTCTGTTTAACGGAGAGAAGATTTTTTCAGCACATTTCTAATCATAATAGTTTTAATAACTCATTTCTAATAACTGATTTATTTAATCTTTGCCGTGATGACAGATATTTTACATGATAACATGATAAACATGATAAATAATATTTGACTAGATATTTTTCAAGACACTTTTACACAGCTTAAAGTGACATTTAAAGGCTTAACTAGGTTAATTAGGTTAACTAGGCAGGTTAGGGTAATTAGGCATGTTATTGTATAAAGATGGTTTGTTCTGTAGACTATCGATAACAAATATAGCTTAAAGGGGCTAATAATTTTATAAACTGCTTTTATTCTAGCCGAAATAAAACAAATAAGACTTTCTCCAGAAGAAAAAATATTATCAGACATACTGTGAAAATTTCCTTGCTCTGTTAATATGCATTATATAAATATAAATATGCATTATACACACATATATTGTCAAAGCAAACTTTTATTTTGAATGTGATCAATCAAGTTAATCATGTTCTAACTTAATTTTATAAGTTATGCAAGCAGTTTTAAGTCAGTTTAACACAATATAAGTTCAATGGACTCATAAGGGTAATTTTATTCAGCCTAAAAATTTAAGGCAACCAGGATTTTTTAACAGTGTAGTTTATAATATAATATATCAATTATACAGTATTATTTATATTAGTCTGTATCATTAAACTAGTTGTAATAATTCTTTCATGTTTACACACACACAAACACAGCAAGATTTACAAATAACACATTAGCCTTCAGCGACACCTCAAATTGAACTCAGACTAAAAAACATTTACATGACAAAAATATATGTTTTAAAGTACATATAATTATGGCTGCGGAGAAAGCGCTGCTCCCGCTTAGACCTGAGCACAGATGTTCACACGCAGGGGTGTTTTAGTTCAAGCTTCTGTAATCACCAAGAGCATCCCCATATGACACCTTAAAGCAGACAGCACATTCCTCTCCATATAACACAGCAACACACGCCATAAATTCCTTCCCCTCAGAGATGCACTCGCTACCACATTTGTTGATATTAGCTACACACAGCCCCTTTTTCAACCTAGCAAAACACACAGGAAAAAAAAGAAGGGAACACGTTAAGGTCGAACTGTTCGCTAAAGTTGCACCACACTGCAAATGTGAAAAACTTTCCACATAAAAGACGCAGGTTAATTCCCACTTGCTTTCCCGATCTTTTTCGCATGAAAGAAGAAGTATGCTTACACTCAGAGCTTATTTGTAAAGATGTTTCAGGCCTTATTTTTTACTTTGAAATGTGTTAGCTAAACTAGCTGAAATGCTAACACTATGTATTTTTCGGTCACACTTTACAATAAGGTTTCAATAGTTTATGTATTAACTAACATGAAGTAACAACGAACAGTACTTGTACAGCATTTATTAATCATAGTTCAACCTTTACTGATAAATTATTACTGTAAAGTGTATGCTTGTTAAAATTAGCCAATGCCCAGGGAGTTAGCATGAGCTAACAATGTACAACTTTATTTTCATTAATTAACATAGTTACACTTTAGTTTAAGCAACAATTCACACCATTTACGACTGGTTTATTATTGCCTATTATTAAGATAATAATTGTTTATTAGGTCTTGTAAAGTATGATCTTATTTTACATTTCTAATCCTTCTCAATACCTAACCATGCTAAAAAAAAAACACTTTACGGGCCGATCACACCTTTTTTGAATGGTTTACTAACAGGCACAAGCATTTTACCCTGCATGCTTTAACTGCCTGCTGCGCCTTACGTTTTTGCCCCTGTGCGCCATGCGCTCGCAGTTGAAAAAAGTCAACTCTGAGCGGGAAAAAGCGCATTACAACAGTCGCGTCTCTTTGATTCTCCAATCAAAGGAAGGCAGAGGCAGGGTTTTCGTTGAGGTGCCTGCAGTGTTTGTGTGGTCAGGACGACTACGGAGACTTTTGAAGATGGAGGAAAGACTATTGGTTGCTGTTTTGAGATATCCGGTGCTGTATGACTTCACAAATCTTGAATATCACAATGTTATCTGTAAATGCGCATTCGGTGTGATCGGCCCCTAAACCAGCCTAAGGGGCCGATCACACCGAACATGCTTTTTGCATTGAGAGGCTCCTTTTTTGAATGATTTACGGCGTCGCGGTTTTCCCCTTGCGCACTGTGCTCTCACAGTTGAAGAAAGTAAACTCTGATCGTTCATTCACATGGGGCTTCAGCGTCAATGATTGACCGAAGTTGGGGCTGACGTGATTGTCATAGCACCGTCAATCAATGAATTTAGTTTGAAATTGACTACTGTCTGAGCTGGGGTATTTGCATGATCTGATTGGCTGACGCTTTTGTTGGTGCTTGAAAAGTTGAGAAATCCCAAACCTCTGCAGTGATGAACACTGCTGAAGCAGCGCTGACGGACCCACAATTCAGTTCATCAACGCTTGATGTCACCCATTCAAAGTGAATGGAAAGCATTGACGCTGACGCCCTTGTGAATGGGGCATGAGCAGAAAAAGCACGTTACGTCAGTCAAGTCTGTTTCATTGTCCAATCAAATGAAAGCAGATGTGAGGTTTTCGTTGAGGTGATAGCAGTGTTTTTGTTGTCAAGACACTGACGTAGACTTTTGAAGATGGAGGAGAGACTTGTGGTTGCTGTTTTGAGTTATCCAGAGTTGTATGACTTCACAAATCTTGATCATCACAATATTATTAAATATTAAAATTAACCAATACCAACAGCAACACTCTACTACAGTACACAGCTGATTCAGTCGATGCCGAGTGACATAAAAAGCACACTGTGAGGTGCGTCTCGCTTTTTTGAAACGTAAAAGCGGGTTCGTTATGATCGGCCCCCTAAGCTGGTTGACTGGTTTAAGCTAGTCGACCAGACTGTTTTTTTATCCATTTCCAATCTGGTCTCAGCTGGTCAGGCTGGAAAATGACCAGCTAAACCAGCTTTAGCAGCCTGGTTTAAGCTGGACATAGCTGGTTTTGGTCAGGCACCCAGCCTGGCTAGGCTGGTCAAGCTAGTCATTTCCCAGCCTGACCAGCTAAGACCAGACTGGAAATGGATGGAAATCAGTCTGGAATGGCCAAAACCCCTCTAAAACCAGGCTGGTTGACCAGCTAAAACCAGCTAACAAGCCTAGGCTGGTTTAAGCTGTTTTTTTCAGCAGGGAAACTCAACTTTTAGCTTACTAATTATTAACAAACACCAGGGGCACTGCTAAGGTGGTGGAAGTTAGGATGATTCAAAGGGCCCACATCGTATTGGGGACCCCAGAGATACTATTATAAAATACACTTTCATCCATGACCACATCCCTAAAGTGTGACCATAACAAAGATGAATAAATAATGTAAATGTATTTTTGTACTACAACAAACATGAATAAATACAACCTTATTGTAAAATGTTACTGTATTTTTTATTACGCTGGTCCCAAAATGTGTATCTGTTAACATAATGTTGTGTAACGTGACCTTTCGATGAGAATATATGCTTATGAAGTTGTAAAATTCATTGCAAAAACAGCTGCAGTTTCTTCACAGGCCCCTACCAAAGAGCTTTGGGCAACTTGAGATATTACTGCAATATAGTACCAATTAGAGCAAATCTGAAACCACAAACACCACAGCCGCAAATTCTCTGAAACACACAATAAAATGAGCATAGCCTAGAGAAAGAGGTACAGTGCGTCTGTAAGCGACAGAATGGCTTTTATATTCTTGTGGAGTGATGTGAATAGAAACAGTGTCAGTGAATGGATCACATGTACCACAAGCCCTTCGCAGTCATTCGGTTTACACACTCAGCGGCCTCTTGATCTGTTGTTTTGATTCCTGGACTTTGGTCACAGATACAGCATTGCATGTAGTGGAAAAAAATATGACGACTGCGGTACATGGCACCATCCCACCAAATGTGTGCGCAGTTACTGTTTCAGGCCTGAGTTTGTAAGCGTAGATGGAATAAAAAACATTGAAAGTGACAAGAAAAAAATTAGATCTACATTAGTTCCATTAGATCTAGCAGTTCTTTTATTAATTGCGACTAATTATCTTTGATTGGTTCGTTTTTCTTGTCAGTTCAACTGAAGCTATTGGCTAATAACTGTTCCAGGGTGATTGTGTTTGGCTCTTGATTTAATTGGCTAGACATTACTTTAGCAACCAAGTCTTTAGATGCGTCCTAAATCGCATACTTATGCCGTAGTCTACAGTATAAATAGTGTATTTACATAAAAAAATTCTAAAAGGAGGTTGGAGCCATCTCCAAATAGGTGAAACTTGAGCTTCAAATAGGCTGTACAACCCTTGTGGTGTTTTTGATTGACTTATTTATTGTCTTGTACATGACATGGTATCCAACCCATTCTTTTATTAACATCTACATTTACCGCAACCCTAAATCTATCCCTTACAGTAACCTTTTGTGTTTCATTAATGTCTACACCTACCGCAACCTTAACCTACCCTTTACAGCAATCTGCTGTAACCCTAACCTACCCTTTACAGTAACCTGCTGTAACCATAACCTACCCTTTACAGTAACCTGTTGTGTTTAATTAAAGTCTAAACCTACAGCAACCCTAACCTACCCCTCACAGTAACCTGTTGTGTTTTATTAAATTCTCCACCTACCGCAAGCCTAAACTACCCTTAACAGTGTACTGCTGTAACCCTAACTTACCCTTTACAGTAACCTGTTGTGTTTTATTAGTCTAAACCTACAGCAACCCTAACCTACCCCACTTACAGTAACCTGTTGTGTTTCATTAATGTCTACACCTACTGCAAACCTAACCTACCCTTTACAGTAACCTGCTGTAACCCTAACTTACCCTTTACAGTAACCTATTTTGTTTCATTAACTTCTACATCTACCGCAACCTTAACATACACTTTACAGTAACCTACTGTAAACCTAACCTACCCTTTACAGCAACCTGTTGCGTTTTATTAAAGTCTAAACCTACCACAACCCTAACCTACCCCTTACAATAACCTGTTGTTTCATTAACGACTACAACTACAGCAACCCTAACCTACCCCCTTACCTGTTGTGTTTTATTAATGTTTACACCTACCACAACCCTAGCCTACCCTTTAAAGTAACCTGTTGGGTTTTATCAAAGTCTACACCTACCACAACCCTAATCTACCCTTTACAGTAATCTGTTGTGCTTTATTAAAGTCTAAACCTACAGCAACCCTAATCTACAACCTAACAGTAACCTGTTGTGTTTCATTAATGACTCCACCAACCGCAACCCTAACCTACTCTACAGTAATCTGCTGTAACCCTAACCTACCCTTTACAGTAACCTGTTGTGTTTTATTAAAGTCTCCACCTACCGCAAGCCTAACCTACCCTTTAGAGTATACTGCTGTAACCCTAACCTACCCTTTACACTAACCTGTTGTGTTTAATTAATGTCTACACCTACTGCAACCATAACCTATCCTTTACAGTAACCTGCTGTAACCTGAACCTACCCTTTACAGTATACTGCTGTAACCCTAACCTATCCTTTACAGTAACCTGCTGTGTTTCATTAATGTCTACACCTACCACAACCTTAACCTACCCTTTACAGTAACCTGCTGTAACCCTAACCTAAACCTACCACAACCCTAAGCTACCGCTCACAGTAACCTGTTGTGTTTTTATTAATGTCTACACCTACCGCAACCCTACCCTACCCCTTACAGTAACCTGCTGTAACCCTAAAAAACCCTTTACAGTAACATGTTGTTTCATTAAATTCTACACCTAACGCAACCTTAACCTACACTTTACAGTAACCTATTGTGTTTTATTAATGTCTACACCTACCGCAACCCTAACCTACACTTTACAGTAACCTGCTGTAACTCTAACCTACCCTTACAGTAACTTGTTGTGTTCCATTAATACTTACAGCTTCCGCAATCCTAACCTAGTAACCTGTTCTGTTTCATTAACTTACAGTAACTTGTTGTAACCTACCCCTTACAGTAACCTGTTGGATTCCATTAATGTTTACAACGTCCGCAACCATAACCTACCCTTTACAGTAACCTGTTGTATTTAACATGTACATCAACTGCAACCCTAAAACTAACCCTTACAGTAACCTGCTGTAACCCTAACCTGCCCTTACAGTAACTTGTTGTGTTTCATTAATACTTACAGCTTCCGCAATCCTAACCTAGTAACCTGTTCCATAACCTACCCTTTACAGTAACCTGCTGTAACCTTAACCTACCCTTTACAGTAACCTGTTGTATTTAACATGTACATCGACTGCAACCCTAAAACTAACTGTTTTATTAATGCTTACAAAAGAGAATGTGAGAGTGTATAGGTGTTTCGCAGTGCTGGGTAGTGGCTGGAGGGGCATCTGCTGTGTAAAATATATGCTGGAATAGTTGTGGTTCATTCCACTTTGGAAACCCCTGATAAATAGAGGACTAAGCTGATCAAATATGAATGAATGAACTTTAATCTTAATAGTCTTTAAAAAGTCTTTAAAAGTCTGCAGTTTTGACCTGTGCTGTACAAAGACACCAGTGGTGGATCTGAAAGGTCACTGTATATACAATGGTTTTCAATAGAGTCAACTATCATTGACAGTCTATAGAGAAGAGCATTGCTGCAGTGTTTCTCTGTCTCAGACTCTTTAACCAGGTCCACATGTCTTATCTAAATAAGCACTGCGCCAAGACAGATCACATTTCCTTCTGGTGCAAGCCAGACGTAAGGATTACCTTGTCACTGGCTTCGACATAAAAATCACTATTAAATTGGTGCTGGCACATGAAGTCGTGGTACCAGTCATGTTAAAGAAATACTGTACTTCGATGTATTAAGTGATTCTTCAAGCCCTTTTACCATATAGTTAAAGTACATTACTTTCTGCTGCTCAGGAAGTCTCATCTGGGTACATTTACCGCACATGAAATTGTCTAGTTCAGTGAGTAATTGACGTCCCGGCGATATTAGACCTTTGCCAATCTGCTAATATAAATCCTTTGAAGAATTGCCCCCACAACCGAGGCCAAATGAAATGTTAATTCATACCACAATCACAGGGGTGAGCGCAGTTTTTCAGACAAAAAGCAGAGCGATGCCAAGGTGCAGTCATAGCAATGGCTGGAAAAAACTGAACAGAAGGCAGAATGTGGAACGTACTGTACAAATCATATTAGTAAAAGGAGTAATTTTGGGGTGGGGGGGATGTTTCGAGAGATTGTAGACATTGTTCTCCAGGGCCAAAAATGAACATGCCAATCACCAAATATGAGATAAACAAGCACTGATGAAGATACAAACAGTGTTTTTCACCAACTGACTAGATTTATTATTCATTCATTTTCCTTTATTTTAGAGGTCACCACAGTGGAATGAACCGCCAACTATTCCAGCATATGTTTTACTCAGTGGATGCCCCTCCAGCCGCAGTCCAGTACTGGGAAACACCCATACACACTCGTGTTTACACACTATGGTCAGTTTTGTTTGCCCAATTCACCCATAGTGCATGTCTTTGGACAGTGGGGGTAAACTGTAGCACCCCGAGGAAACCCACGCCAACAAGGGGAGAATATACAAACTCCTGTTTCAGATCAACAAACAAATTAAAATATTACACAAGTAAAAGATAACACAAGTAAACACATCATGCAGTTTTGAAATGAAGGCTTTATTATTACGGGAAAGTAAAATAACACAACTACATTGCCCTGTGTGAAAAAGTGTTTGCCCAACCCTCCTTCAGTAATTAAAATAACTTATACACCTGAGTTCAATTTTTTCAACCACACCTGATTACTGCAACACCTTTTCACAATCAAAAATATTACATAAATAGGACCTGCCTGACAAAGTGAAGTAGACCAAAAGATCCTCAAAAGCTATAAATGCTCACCGGCCAATTTATTAGGTACACCTCACTAGTACCAGGTTGGACCCCCTTTTACCTTCAGAACTGCCTTAATCCTTTGTGGCATAGATTCAACAAGGTACTGAAAATATTCCTCAGAGATTTTGGTCCATACTGAGATGATAGGATGCAGATTTGTCGACTGCACATCCATTATGCGAATCTCCCATTCTATCACATCCCAAAGGTGCTCTATTGGATTACGATCTAGTAACTGTGGAAGCCATTTGAGTACAGTGAACTCATTGTCATGTTCAAGAAACCAGTCTGTGATGATTCAACGCTTTATGACATGGTGTGTTATCCTGCTGGATGTAGCCATTAGAAGATGGGTACACTGTGGTCATAAAGGAATGGACATGGTCAGCAACAATACTCAGGTAGGCTGTGGCGTTGACACAATGCTCAATTGGTACTAATGGGCCCAAAGTGTGCCAAGAATATATCCCCCACACCAATACACCACCACCAGCCTGAACTGTTGATACAAGGCAGGATGGATCCATGCTTTCATGTTGTTGATGCCAAATTCTTAGCCTACCATGTGAATGACACAGCAGAAATCGAGACTCATCAGACCAGGCAATGTTTCTCCAATCTTCTATTGTCCAGTTTTGGTGAGCCTGTGTGAATTGTAGCCTCAGTTTCCTGTTCTTAGCTGACAGGAGTGGCACTCGGTGTGGTCTTCTGCTGCTGTAGCCCATCCGCCTCAAGGTTGGACGTGTTGTGCGTTCAGAGATGCTCTTCTGCAGACCTCAGTTGTAATGAGTGGTTATTTGAGTAACTGTTGCCTTTCCATCAGCTGGAAACAGTCTGGCCATTCTCCTCTGACATCAACAAGGCATTTGCGCTCGCAAAACTGCAGCTCACTGGATATTTTCTTTTTTTCGGATCATTCTCTGTAAACCCTAGAGATGGTTGTGTGTGAAAATCCCAGTAGATCAGCAGTTTCTGAAATACTAAGACCAGCCCGTCTGGCACCAACAATCATGCCACGTTCAAAGTGACTTAAATCACCTTTCTTCCCCATTCTGATGCTCGGTTTGAACTGCAGCAGATCGTCTTGATCATGTCTACATGCCGAGATGCTGCCATGTGATTGGCTGATTAGAAATTTGTGTTAACATGCAGTTGGATAGGTGTACCTAATAAAGTGACTGGTGAGTGTATATTAACTGAATAATATGTTTAATTAATTAAGACCATACATGTAAGGGTTATTTTTATACTGAAGAAACAGAAGCCTACTGTACATCTCGAATGACTTGAGTAAATCAACTGTAAAGTTTTGGGTGGACAACCCTTTTAATGGAGTGCCGAAATAAAAGTTCTAATACCATTTTACGTAAAGCAGATGAGGGCAGCATGGTGGCTCTGTGGTTAACACTGTCATCTCACAGCAAGAAAGTTGCTGGTTCAAGCCCTGGCTTGGCCAGTTGGCATTTCTGTTTGCATGTTCTCCCTGTGTTGACGTGGGTTTCCTCCGGGTGCTCCGATTTCCGCCCACAGCTTAAAAGCATGCGCTAAAGGTGAATTGAATAAATTAAATTGGCCTGGTGTATGTGTGTGAATGAGTATGTTTGGGTGTTTTCCAGTGCTGGGTTGTGGCTGGAAGGGCATCCACTGTGTAAAACATATGCTGGATAAGTTGGCGGTTCATTCCGCTGTGACGACCCCTGATGAAAAAAGGGACTAAGCTAAATGAATGAATGAATCAGACAACAAAAATGCACTGCTTTGTCTGCATGCTGCCTGACGTAATCTGATTTCCACACGCATCCAGCCACCTCAACATTGTCTGCTCGTAATTCCTTAAACATTCTCTAATCAACATATCTCCGTGTCTAACAAAATGTTAAATCCCAGTAGAGTCTATTCGCGTCATGTGTTTTTCTTTGCTAATAAATCTACCGAGGTTGAATTATATCCACCGAGTACAGTAAATTGAGCATGATGACATACCAATGTTAGCGTCGTCTCGTTCTTGCTGTTTTGGCCATTAGCTAGCTGGGGAATGGTCCAATAGAGAGAAGCACCGGGTACTTTGATATTCTTCAAGTCAATGAAAACTCCTGTTTTTTTGTAATCACATGTAGGAGGAGAGAATAAATTATTTAGCTTTTATTGACATTCTAGTAGTTTAAAATAATATGGATAAGAAATAATATATCAAGAAATAAGTCTGTAAAAGAACAGAAAATGTACTGGCAGTTTATTACGAGGTTTTTGTAGGATAATATAAACAATCATTGCTATAATTTAAGGATTTTTTTACAAGGTAGAGTTAAACCGTAAACCATTTTTCAATTCACTCAGCCATTCTCCGGGTCTGGCGGGAGCATATTTAACTTAGCTTAGCATTCATTCATTCATTTTCTTTTCGGCTTAGTCCCTTTATTAATCCGGGGTCGCCACAGCAGAATTAACCGCCAACTTATCCAGCACGTTTTTACGCAGTGCCCTTCCAGCCGCAACCCATCTCTGGGAAACTTAGCTTAGCATAATTCATTAATTCAGATTAGACCATTAGCAGCATTATTAAAACAGTTTTGATCATTCTCCCATGGTACTTTGTAGGAGGAGAGTATAATTTTTTGCTGAAAACTATTGATGTTTTCTCTAGGCCTATACAGCAGTAGTGGTTCTAGACCAGAGTAACTGGCAGGCCAGGGGCCACTTGTACTTTTCGGGGCAGCACTTTAACATACAATTGAAGTCAGAATTATTAGCCCCTCTGAATTATTAGCCCCCCCCCTGCTTATTTTTCCCCAGTTTCTGTTTAACGGAGAGAAGATTTTTTCAACATATTTCTAATTATAATAGTTTTAATAACTCATTTCTAATCACTGATTTATTTTATCTTTGCCATGATGACAGTAAATAATATTTTACTAGATATTTTTCAAGACATTTCTATTCAGCTTAGAGTGACACTTAAAGGCTTAACTACGTTAATTAGGTTAACTAGGCAGTTTAGGCAAGTTATTGTATAACGATTGTTTGTTCTGTAGACAGTCGAAAAAAAGAATTACTTAAAGGGGCTAATAATTTTGACCTTAAAATGGTTTAAAAAAATTAAAAATTACTTTTATTCTAGCAAAAATATAACAAATAAGACTTTCTCCAGAAGAAAAAATATTATCAGACATACTGTGAAAATTTCCTTGCTCTGTTAAACATTATTTAAAAAAAAAAAAAATTCAAAGGGGAGCTAATAATTCTGACTTCAACTAATATTTTACTAAATATTTTTATAGAGATTTCAATACAGCTTAAAGTGACATTTAAAGGCTTAACTAGGTTAATTAGGCGGGTTAGGGTAATTAGGCAAGTTTATGTATAACGTTGGTTTGTTCTGTAGACTATCGAAAAAATATATAGCTTAAAGGGGCTAATAAATTTGACTTTAAAATAGTTTTTAATAAATTTAAAACTGCTTTTATTCTAGCCGAAATAAAACAAATAAGACTTTCTCCAGCAGAAAAAATATTATCAGACATACTGTGAAAATTTCCTTGCTCTGTTAAACATCATTTAGGAAATATTTAAAAAAAGAAAACAAAAATCAAAGGGGGGCTAATAATTCTGACTTCAACTGTTCATCACAAACTACTTAATTATTTGAAGTCATTTTTTTCATGCAGCACTCTGCAGTCTTCATAAACAAGATAATTAAATAACAAAAACTCAAAATAATCTTCCTTGTTAATGTATCTGACAAGTAACGTTGTATTGTGATAGGGTAACACATTTCTAACATTCAAGTACATCAAGGCCCAATTTTGCACCTGTAAACTTTTTTTTTGCCCTACCGTTAATCTAAAATAATATTTTCCAAGTGATCTTTAACAAACCAAGGAAATTTTGCAGTATTTCCTGTAAAATAAAAAATAATTCTTCTAGAGTCATAATAATTCTTATTTCTTATAGTTTATTTCTTGAATAAAACCAGTTTTTAACTTAAAAAAAACTATTTTAAGGTCAATATTATTAGCCTTCTTAAGAAATATTTACTGTATATTTTTGATTGTCTAAACAACAAATCAGTTACACAATAACTTAACTAATTATTTCAACTTTCCTAGCTAACATAACCTAGTTAAGTCTTTAATCTGAATCCCTTTAATCTGAATCAAAGACTGTAAAATACCTAAAGCGACTTTGTCTGAATACAACTGTCTTGCAGAATGACTAGTAAAATATTATGCACTGACTGCCACCATGGAGAAGATAAAAAAGTAGTTAGTTAAACTATTATGTTTATAAATGTGTTGTAAATAAATCACGTGTTTGAAGACTCATGCTTTATGTCACGACTCAAAACGAATAAGGCAAAAATAAGTGACTTGAATATTACTTTTACATGAATGTGTTACATCTGTTCTCCGGTACTTGTAGACTGTTTGTAAATTCATAGTTTTACTGCATTTCCTAACGTAAAACTATGTACGCTCAATTTCTTTTCCTTTTTTCATAGCTATTAAATACCCTGGGGGGAAAAGTATTCAACACGTCATATATTTTCCTGGGAATAATATTTCCAAAGGACCTAGATGTATAAATGTAGATGTTGGACTGAAGCAGCTAATATTAATTTACAACGATGAAGGGTAGAGGGTTTCTGAAGTACTACTAAGAGATTTCAGCTGCTGTCTGGGCTTTCACTGCCTTTCTACACCTTCCTTTTTTCATGTGTTCAATACTTTTCCCTATGTCATTTTATTTTATTATGCATAACTTCATTTGTAAACTAATTAGATTTGTTTTATTTTCATATACATATTTCTTTGGTTGTTACCAACATCTGGTGAAAATTTGATGTCAACACCTTTAGAAATATGTTTTCTGAGATAAATGGTGATGCATTCAATACTGATTTCCCCCACTGTATATTCTGTCTCAACATCAACCAACCAACACACTTAAACTTAAAACAAGATTACTGTATGAGTGAAATCAAAACTACACATACATGCATATTGTCCAACATTTCTTATTCAAATTAAGACTCTGACAGTTGATTCACAAAATATACTGAAGTTTACTGCAACAAACCATTAAAATAATGAATTTTGTCACTTAAAATACAAGTTTAAGAGTGATTGAGCTTTTTTAATGGGCGAACTTAAGTTCATTCATTCATTTTCCTTCAAGTTAGTCCGTTATTTATAAGGGGTCGCCACAACGCAATGAACTGCCAACTATACCGGCATGTGTTTTACGCAACGAATGCTCTTCCAGCCACAAACCAGTACTGGGAAACGTACATACACACATTAACACACACACCATCATACATCATACACTACGTCCAACTTAGTTTATTAAATTCACCTATAACGCATGTGTTTGGACTGCGAGGGAAACCAGAGCACCCAGAGAAAACCCACGTCAACACGGGGAGAACATGCAAACTCCACACAGAAATGCTAACAGGTCCAGCTGGTACTCGAACCAGCGACCTTCTTGCTGTGAGGCGACAGTGCTAACCACTGAGAGCCACCATGCCACCCCAAACTTAATTTATTACATCTAAAATAAGGATAAGTGTAATAATTGAGCCTTTTTAATATAGACAATTTTAAAACAATTTAGTACAGCTAAAATAAAGTCTTAAAAATATAAGTCTGGTCTTAAATTGTGTCTGTGATTGTCATTAAGCTATATCTGCAGGTGAAATACCCTTTACTAATGAAGATAAAAGATCTATGATTCATTTAGGGAGCTTTCAGAGCCTCTCCATCAGGATATCTGAAGCTCCACGGGGTGCATCCTCTTGCACAGACGTTATGTCAAAAAAATGTTCTTTTAACCCATTTGAGAGCACCTAAATGTATCGAGGGCAAGGACAATAACTGGGACAGGTTTAATTCTGTCTGCTCTTCTGCAGGTGGCTCTCTGTAAGGGCTCACCCTATTTTAGCACCTTACATGACCACTAAAGGTTTTGGACACTGCACAGTGTACAAGACCATAAGAAAGTACACAAAGACATTCTCTGTTTCTCAAAGGGATAGTTCACTCACCCCCCCCCCCCTCCCCCCCCCACAAAAAAAAAAAAAAGATTCTGTTATAATTTACTCACTCTTTACTTGTTTCACATCTTTATGAGTTTGTTTCAATCACAAAAAAATGTGTATAAAAACCCTTGACTTCCATATTAGTTTTTCCTATTATAAAAGTCAATTGTTACATTTTTAGCTAAACTCATAAAGGTTTGGAACCACTTGAGAGTAAATAATGAGTCAATTTTATTTTTTGGGTGAACTGTCCCTTTGAGCTTATGGAAGTTGACTAAAATAGTCGCCAATAACAATGTGAATAATGTAAAATAAGGTTAAAATAATCACACAAATTATAAAAATAGTAAAAGCTGCTTGTAAACAGGAGTGAAAACGACATTGCTGAGACAAAAGTTTTGTCACTTAACAGAAATAATGTCCAGTATATAATGATAAAGTCATGAAACAGAATGGATATTTTGTATGACGCCATCATGAGCTTGGAGGACTGCATCCATACATCTCTGCAATGACTCAAATCACTTATTAATAAAGTCATCTGAAATGGCAAAGAAAGCGTTCTTGCAGGACTCCCAGAGTTCATCAAGATTCTTTGGATTCATCTTCAATGCCTCCTCCTCCATCTTACCCCAGACATGCTCAATAATGTTCAGGTCTGGTGACTGGGCTGGCCAGTCCTGGAGCACCTTGACCTTCTTTGCTTTCAGGAACTTTGATGTGGAGGCTGAAGTATGAGAAGGAGCGCTATCCTGCTGAAGTATTTGCACTCTCCTGTGTAATGTAATGAGCAGCACAGATGTCTTGATACCTCAGGCTGTTGATGTTGCCATACTGAATGTTACCCCAAACCATGATTTTTCCTTCACCAAAATTGACTGAAGATCTGTGAGAATCTTGGGTCCATGCAGGCTCCAATAGGTCTTCTGCAGTATTTGTGATGATTTACACTTTAACAGGTGATTTATCTGCCCCTTTTCCAGATGATCAACTAGAAGTCAAGTTATTATTTGCTGCTCTTACAACTGAGATCAACGACTTTTCTCAGGTAGTGTACAATATGTAAAAGGACACTTCTAGAATCATAGACTATGATCAAAGTAATTATGAAGATTTAAAGGTAATCAGTATGTGATATATTATGACGTGAACCATATATTGCTGAGAGCTAGAAGACACACATCTAAATATCTGACATTATCAAGGGGAATTTTGTTTTTATAGGTTATCTTTGTTACAACTGGCATCTTTGAACTCTCTAATAGTATGATGTTGGACTGTTTAGGCCTGTTTTGGCCACAACCAACGAAATCATGAAGATTTCTGGGAAAGTCCATTTATGTAGGATCCACTGTTTATGGAGCTAGACTCAAAGAAAGTCTCACGATTGTTTCACGGTGCTCATCGTTCTTCCGGGACAGCTCAAAATCACACAGTGTACTGTATGTCAGGCAGGACGAAATGTAGGAGAATAATCAAAGAAACATATAAAATTAAACCAAAACAGAACATAAACCTCCGCAGGCGTCTGTGTGTCAATAAGTGTCTTAACATACTGTACACTTTTAAAAATCCACAATTCGTTCATGTTGTCCCAACTCAAAGCTAATTTAACAAATGTAAGGGAATTGAACATAAAACAATTAAGTTCTCCCCAAAAATTCTCAAGAATTGTTTTTTTTCAGCTCATTTTAAATAAGTAGCTTGAACCTGTAGCAAAATATTTGTTTGAGTGTAATGAAAACATTTTTGATATAGTGCAGCTCTTTAAACTATGAAGAGTAAGAGTATTTATGAATATAATCAACCATGAAAATAATTTCTTGTACATTTTATTGTACATTGATCTTTGTTTTAGGTTGCATTACTAGATATATAGCACCCAGCTGACACCTTGATGTTCGTAATAAAGGGCCCTATCATACACCCGCCGCAATAAGGTGCAATACGAGTATGACGTGAATTGTTATTTTCAGATCCAGCGCAACCATAATTTTCACATTTTCCATATTGTTTAAATAGCAAATCCATTTGCACCCATTTGTGGAATCATGGATGTTCCGGTCTATAAAGGAGGTGTGTTAAGGTGCATTGTTGGTGCGTTGCTATTTTTTATTAACTGAAATAGACTGCACCATTGACCAACTAAAAGCTGGTCTAAAGTTCAGCGCAGTGCATTAGTTATGCGCCTATGCCGGTCCAAACGCTCACACGTTGCTTAATACACACAGGATGTACAGCAATACCCAAATATCTTTACATATGAAAACAGTTAAAGGATTAAAATGTTACAAAAATTTTATTTTCTACATCAATATAAAAACCACTGCCTCCTTGCCTTCATCTTAGGTGGCTTTTTTTCAGGTTTTTCATGACAATTTGCATTTGCATAATGTTATCATTATTAGCAGTATTCTTTATTGTTTGCATATTTATATTTGCTTTAATAAAAACAAGTTTAGATTTCTCCACCTGTGGGGTTTTGGAGACGTCTACATCAGCATTTGGTGCATAAGAACAGGACGCGTGTTTGGCTGTAACTAATTTTTGATCACACTTCATTATTATTGTACATTTATTTGTCTGCTGGAAGTAAGAACTGAATTGAGAAATAATTTTGAAACTAATCTTTGCGCTTAACAGACAAAATTAAATATGTAGGCTAATGGATGTCTTCAGTGGAGTGAGTGCAACACCGTTTCCTTATTCCACAAAAGTAAAGGAGTAAAGAGTAAAAGTAAAGTAAAGAGAGACAGAAAAGAGGCTGAATGGAGGAGGCTCGTTCTTTATCCTCATGGTGCAGATGCTCTGTTGAACTATTTTCTCGCTAGTGAAGCGTTCAGTTTTTACACTTACAAAGTCCGCCATGTAAATAGCAAATGCACCATGGTATGACGCAACTGACTCTTAAAGGGAATGGGAGATTAGACTCTGATTGGTTTAATGCCAAAACCTTTAATGTCAAAACACACCCATAACTCATTAAGAGAATAAGCACAACCCTGTTAGACCATGCACTGGGTGCAGAGCATATTTTTCCATCCTTCAAATAGCAAAAGTGGATTTGGACTGATGCTTTTGCACCATGTGCTTAAGACTTTGTGCCTAGAGCCCAAAAAAGTAAAGCAAAAAAGTAGAGCCCAAAAAAAATTAAACTGGTTAAAAACCATCGACTACTCTTAGATACAACTGGTTTGTAAATAATGTGACACTTAATTTAGTAATGAAAAATAAATAATTAACAAAGTATGAAAGTACAATTATGTCAAGAATACAGCATTTGTAACTGCAGTTATAAACGTTTTACTAACGTTTATTAATGTAGAGTTAATGCTTAACAAATAATGAATTCACTAGATGCTAATACTTAATAAATCATTCATAGTGTGTAGTTATTATAAAGTGTTACCGAAAAGTTTTATTTATCTGAGTGCTTCAATTCCAAACTACCAATTTACACTTGATGTTGTCAAGAACCAATTACAGGACACTCCTGAAATCGTTTTTTAACAGGTTTTCTGAGGGCAATTTTAGATGTCAATTTGATGTCGTTTTGACATCAAGGTCGTCAACACATCAAATTGATTTGACTTGCAGGGTACATATCGCAATTTCACATTTATTAAATCTGAATTTTGTTAAAAATGTGTTGGCATTTACAGATTTACAAAATGAAAGCTCCTCTGTTCATTGACCCCAATCTGCTTTTAAACATTCCAATCGGGTGCCAGATATTTAGTTGTCAATAATCGACTGATTTCTGAAACAAGGGAGAACATGTGAATACATTTTTGTTGCATTGATTGCAGAGCAAATATATCTAATAAAGGTTTGCAGCGGAAATGGCAAAACAATTCAGCAACTAACACATCCAGTTCTTTAGACTTCTTCTTTGATAAAAAAAACTAATGCCCAGCATGCCTTTCCCTTGATGAATCGCTTTGTGAATGTGTTGGCTTGTGCCACGTACACTCCCAGAAGTCCCTGGGTGTTTGAGCGCTGTAGTTACTATATCATATAATTATGACTTTGCCATCAATCACATTTTCATACTAATGCATCATTAACCCAACAAATAGCTCCCATATGTTCATCCGAACCCTGTCCTCGGGTCCAAATACCGTGCGCCTGCCACATGAGTTTCCACTCCAGTTGTGTGTGTGTATACCATCCACCACATGCTGCCTTCATCTCATCTTGTCTACATCCCTAATGAGTCGGGTCATGTTCACTAGTTAAGCAGTCATCGATAATTCAGTATGAATGTGTCCTTTCGGGAGCCGTACGGATGTGTTAAGACTTTTTCTCTGTTGCTTGGCTTTTCAAATGTACCACATTGATTTTGCAAACCCAGCTTCATACGTCTCTGTTACCAGCAGAGTTGGGTGTAATGCGTTACTGTATTATAATTAAATTTTTGGGGAACACAGTGTTGTAAAAACTTACATTTTAAGTGAAGTTTATTTATAAACTAATTTGGAGAGCATCACATGCTTATCATTGCTTGCGACTGGTCCCGCATTATTCAATTTATGATTCACCAATCAGACGATTCCTAAGCCACTATAAATACCCTAAGTTCCATATAACAGCCATCTTCGTTTTGAAGAATCCCCCCTTCCACCCCTACTCCTCTTTTTTTTCTAGATGGGTGGCATGGTGGCCCAGTGGTTAGCACTGTTGCCTCACAGCAAGAACGTCACTGGTTCTAGTCCTTACCAAGCAGGCCGATGTTTCTGTGTGGAGTTTACACGTTCTCCCCGTGCTCATGTGGGTTTCCCCCAGGTTCCCCGGTTTCCTCCCACCATCCAAAAACATGCAACTTAAGTTAATTGACTAATCCAAATCGGCACCATAGACATGCTCCTAGTAAGTAGTTATCTCTTAAGAGCAATCACTATCTGTTCATTAGCTACTACAGCAGGGGAGTTCTCCAGATCTACCTGAGCTCAAACTCCCTTTTCCGGAGCGTGTCAGATATTCGTGTGTTGTGTTCCAGTCTTTATTTTAATTGACCTGCCATTAACTTTTTCGTAGTGAATACCTGCCTGTTTATGTATGTGTGTGCATGTGTGTCCAAGTAAAAAACAGTGAGCAAAGCTCACACACACACACGAACACACAAAGAGAGTCAACAATCATTAAAATAACTCGCATTGGTCGGTGGTTATTGTTTCGCGTGCTTTGAGCAGCTTAAATAAATACTGTCATACAATAGCGGCCTACTTAAATAATATTTGTATTTTCAAAATGCCAGAGGCAGTCGAGCATATATAATTTTTTTAAAACCATGAGTAAATCTGATAATGAGCATGATCAAGATGGAACTGCACCCCTGGATCAGGATATTGGGGGACAGAAGCAAGGCGATCTCAAGTCAGCCAGAAAACATGACAGAAGAGCTTACTGTGGGCTCTTCTTGAAGATTAGACAAAGGGAGTCATTTTCGGTGAGCACATAATAGTGAAGTGAACTGAATGTCAGTGGTGTTAGTAAACTGAATACTGATGTTTTATACGATTTATGTTTGTAGCTACATGTTTTTTTTTTATCTATGGTTTACCCATAATGTTATATTGAACAATGTCAATGTCAATGTCAATGTCAGTTTTATTTATATAGCACTATTTAACACAACCAGAGGTTGACCAATGTGCTGCACAGTACAAATCAAAAAGATAAAAAACAAATGTGTATATAAAATTATTGCTAAAACAGACAGTTTTCACTGATAAAATGCCAAATCAAAGAGGTAAGTTTTTAACCTAGATTTAAAAACAGACAGGGATGAAACAGATCTGATACAGAGGGGCAGAGCATTCCACAACCTAAGACCAGCTACTGCAAAAGCACGGTCACCTCTGCATTTCAGCCTCGACTTAGGGATGAATAACAGTCTCTGGTTAGATGACAGAAGAGACCGACCAGGCTGATGCTCAATTAAAATGTCTGACAGATAAGAAGGTGCCAGGCCATTTAGAGATTTAAAAATCAATTAAAGACACATTCAGAAATGTGATGTTTTTTTCCACTATAACAGCTAAGTAATGTCATGTTCTAGGAAAACTGAAATTGTGCGGCGGACGTTGGTCTTGGTAACTTTTATTTCCTGGTTTTGTTCCGGAAATTATTCATTTACAGATTAAGCACTGGATACAGGTACTTGACTGGCCTGCCTACAGTCCCGACCTATCTCCAATAGAGAATGTGTGGTGCATTTTGAAGCGTAAAATGTAACAACGAAGACCCCGTATTGTTGTCCACCTACAGACTTTTTTGCAGGAAGAATGGGACAAAATTACACCTGAAACACTTCATCACTTGGTGTCTTCAGTCCCTAAACGTCTTTAAAGTGTTGTGAAAAGGAATGGCAACTTTACAAAGTGGTAAATGCTTTACTGCTCCAACTTTTTTGAAATGTGTTGAAAGAACCAAAATTGGAAAATGTGTTTAGAAAAATGTTTATTGGCACATTAAGTGAAGTTTCATAAACTAATTTCGAGAGGAGCACGTGATATGATTGAGCACGACTGGCCGCTCATCTGTAATCAGTAATAATCCAATCAGAGCGATCCTAGTTTACTATAAATGGATAATTTTCTTCCTACTGCTCTATCTTCGTTTGGAAGAATCCCCCCTTCCACCCCATCTCCTCCTTTTCCTCCCTTTTCTAAAGAGGGAGCTCTCGAGACCTACCTGATCTCGGATCTCCTGATATGCTTATTGACTGGGCGGGAGCCCTGGGCTCAAATATCTCCGAGCTCAGGGTTCTCTGCTGGGACAGCATGCCAAACTTGCTTTAAACTCCAAGAATATATAAGTGGGAACTTTTGAAAATAATGTTTGTTGTATTGTCTGCAATGAAATACAAATCAAAGTAAATTTAGAAATCTTTACTTTCTTTTTTTACTTGGCTTTTCCATACAGTCCCAACATTTTTCTCATTTGGGGTTGTATGTTTTTCTGCTTGCTCATAACTCCAGGACTGAGCTTCAAGACGAAATCCCCTCGTAGCACATTAACCTCTTCTTACTTAGCATCATGCTGGTTTCCGTTGACAAGGAGTGGGCAATTTAATGCCTTTCACAGTCAATTGACTCTATGATTCAGAGCGAGAGGTGAGCCTGCGAAAAAACTTTTGTTATTTCACGTTTCTCATTAGGCTCATCATGGGTCAGCTTCACTAATGATTTGGAGGAAACTGCACCTGCAATTACGGCTCTCATTATTGCAATCATCGTTATTTATGAGTCCGTGTTTGGAGCCCAAATGGAGTATAATGAGGTGTTGGGATGATAATGAGTCGGTCGTGAAGATGATGAGGATGATGACGGCACAATTTTGCAGCTTTGCAGTGACTTACGGCATCAGACTGCTTTTGGCCCATGTGTGTGGCAGCTGGTACCACACTGCATGGTAGAGAGCCATGTGCTAAAGATCACCCTACAGACGCCAACTGAAGGGTGTTTGAATAGACACTAGTGATTTTTTTTCTTCTGATGGCTGAATTGTTGACATATTAGTGAGAAATTAGAGCACTCTTATTTAGCTACTTTAAATATGCCTAATTTTGTTTTGGAGGAGGCTTCCTGCAATATGTTTAAATGCATCCAAGGTCAAAAAATGCCTTTATTTTCTTGTAATGCACAATTCACATCTGATTTTTTAAGCAGTCTTAACCCACTTAGCAAATTTTCTTTGGCCCAAATCTGGCCCACACCATCAGCATTTGCTTGGCCCACATGCCGCAGTGAATTACAGTACATGACTGGACCAAGTCTGGCTTCCATGCAAGGCTTCCATGCATGGGCCAAACATGGACCATATCTGGGCCATGTTTCAGCTAACATAATAACCCAAAACTCGGCCTGAACTGGCCCAGATGTGTTGATGTGTCAGGACTGCAATGAATTTGATTTGAAACCTATGAAGCATTTCGCTTTATGGCCGCGATTTTTCTCGAAGTGACCTGATTGGTAGAATTTTTTCTATACTTGAAAATAATTTAAATGTATTTTAAAAGTGGGTCAAGACAGCCCAAACCTACATATACACATATACATTATTAACATCTAAAAGTGGGTCAAGACAGCCCAAACCTACATATACACATATACATTATTAACATCTGGGCCAAATACTACATTCGATATCTGGCCCAAGTCTTGAGTGCCGCCTATAAGACTTTAGTGCCGCTTTTATTGGTCAGATTGCAATGCTCTGCTCTTGAGTGCGTATCCAAAAACCAATGTTAGCCAACTAAGATCGCAAGTTCTGTCATTACAAACATAGTTTGTTGATTTGCCGTTTCCCAAATCCATCATTCCAACGAACATTCGCAAACTGCGTCACAAACTTATGTGCTTGCAACTACACCTCTAGAGCTGTAGTTAGAAGCATAGTTCATGGTTGTGTTCTGTTTCCAGTTATTTCCCCTATGTCCTATTCCTTTCGAACGAGTTATGTCGTTTGGGAAACGATCCCCTTATCAGATGCCACCACTTACAGCGCATGTTAAGAACTAAGCAGCACAGGGTCATTGGAAATACAAGCTTCAGCCTAATTTTTTGTGAATCCACAAAAACAAATATGTTTGATTGCTGTTTTTAGGTAAAACGAACGCTATTGGGCATCATAATGCCCAACATTTGGTCCCTTTCACACTAATGATATTTACCATATTATCAACAAATTATAGTTCTTTGCACAACACTAAAAAATAAATAAAATTTGTTTGTAATTTAATGTTTGCCTCACACCTATATCCATAAGTAAAATCAGTGTAAATCTATGTGGCCACAGTGTGCTTTTCTCTTACTTTTAATTTTAATAACACTATTGGTTGAGTTTAGGTCAATGGTTCGCCGGCAGCTAACTCTCTGAAACTTTCACATGGTCGCCCACTGAAGCCAAGCAGGGCTGCGCCCAGTCAGTACCAGGATGGGAGACCACATGGGTAAGCTAGGTTGCTGCCAGAAGTGGTGTTAGTGAGGCCAGCAGGGGGCGCTCAACCTGCGTTCTGTGTGGTTTCTAGTATATTGATGGGGATTCTATACTGCTCAGTGAGTGCCGTCTTTCGGATGGGACATTAAACAGAAGTCCTGACTCTCTGTGGTTGATAAAAATCCCAGAATGTCCTATGAAAAAGAGTAGGGGTTTAACCCTGGCATCCTGGCCAAATTTGCCCACTGCTCTCTGTCCATCATGGCCTCTTAACCATCCCCATATCATAATTGCCTTCATCACTCTGTCTCATCTCCACCAATCACCTAGTGTGTGGTGTGCAGTCAGATGCTGCACACTGGTGGTGGATGTGGAGATCCCCCCCCCCCCCAAAAAAAAAAAATGTGTAAAGTGCTTTGAGTGTCTAGAAAAGTTCTATATAAATGTAAGGAATTAATAGGCGATCTGTACAACAAGCCACATCTTCTTGTGGACGTGTTCAAGAAGGACGTGTATGTGAAACATGCAATGAAATGTACACTAAGTAAAGTATTTCAGATTTGCAAAAATGTAGACAGTGCCCCCTACTGGGCTTGTCATCTAAAATGTGCAACAAAACATAGTTTACATTTCGGAAAAATGTAGACAAGCATTTCCAATGAGTCTGGGCTGAAACTAAGTCCTTTATTTATTCCCTAAAACAAGCAAAATGTCAATCATTTCTTATATCAAGAGATTTTATTTTTATACTCTATATTATGTTTGAAGAAATGACAGTAGGCCTACTGACAGACATCAAATGCAAACAAAAAAAACCCACAATGCTTTTATAATAGTTTGATAATTAAAACACAAGCTAGTACAAATCAACACAGGCTCAATCTGAAAACGTAGCCCTATATACATTTCTGGAGATTGCGAATTATGTAGCCAGAAGTTCGTATGGCTGCATTTCGTCTTTAAAACGAACGCTAAAGGGCGGTATGGCTCCGTTCCTTTTCACGCTTATCAGTTGACTGCTTACCTCCGTATGGATGGCTTTCCTGTTGTTACGAGTTTGTTCGGTAGCTCGACACGTACGTTGGATGACTTGAGTTGCAGAGTGGAGTTGACCGGGTTTGAGTCCGGCGAAGAACGGTTCTAGAAAGCAGGAAAACAAAAGCCCAAAAATAAAATAAACAAGTAAATAACAGGGTGGTCAAATTTTAAAATGTGGTAAATATCAGACGAGGGCTGTTCTTTTTTTTAGATTGCTTTTGAAAACACTGTCGGTTGGGTTTAAGTTAAGTGGGTAGGCGTTGGTCAATCTGTGCTTTTAAAACACTATTGGTTGGATTTAGGGAAGGAGGAGGGTGGGTCAGTCAATCGGTTGGTCAGTCAGTCAGTCGACAGCGGCCTCTGGTGGACTTACTCGAGAACAGCAGGCGCGAATGGCACTCATGAGAGCAATTTGAGATCTGAAAAAGCACACACAGCAGCCTCTGGTGGATTTTCATAAACAAAAACTGCAAAAAAAAAACTTAGCTCTTGGGACATTTTGCTCTCTCCAAAAATGTATATAGGGGTACGTAATCAGAATGAGCCTTGGTTGGTATAAATGTAATGTAAATTATAAGCACGTTAAAAATAATGACTGTGATCCTTAAAATATAATCAAGGGTTGTCGGCACATTAGCCTAGTGGTTAGCTTGCCGACATATGCTGCAGTAGCACGTCAGGTTGTCCTGAGTTCGAATCCTGGCTCGAGGACATTTCTCTACCCTGCCCCCCTCTCTCTCGCCATCTTCGCTTCCTGTCTCAATACTGTCCTATCTAAAAAAGGCCAAAAATATATATTTATATAAACAAGGGTTTTAAGATTTGTTCATAATTTATTTTAGAACCAATATATCAATCAATTGTTTTCTCCTGACAAATTTCATTTTGAATATCTTAAACATTAAAGGGATAGTTCACCCAAAAATGACAACTCTGTAACCTTTTCTCATTGTTCCTTTTTTCCAAACATGTTTGAGTTTCTTTCTTCTGTTGAACACAAAGGAAGATATTTTGAAGAATGTTACCTACATAGTATTTTTGTTCCTACCATGGATTTCCGTTTTTCCCCGAACATTCTTCAGAATATCTTCTTTTGTGTTTAAAAGAAGAAATAAATTTATAAAAAGATAAAAACCACTAGAGAGGAAATTTTCATTTTTAAGTGAACTATCGCTTTTAGTGCATCGATGGTTAACAAATGCACTATAAATTGCTAAATTAATGCATTTAAAATGTGCTGTAACTGAAGCAAGATTAAAACATCTCCTCAAAAATGTGCTCTCTTCTGATTTTCTGATTTACAGCACAATAAAGTACATATTCAATGCAATTATGCACATGGAGGAACACATTTGTGGGGAGAATGCTAGCAAAATGAACAAAATAGCTTGCAAATTTAAGATAAGGGGACAAAGATAAGGGGACAAAAATATCATAATAATCCGTTACGATCATCTCAGTTAAAGTGAAGTGTGAAAATAAATGATAACTATCAATCCGTGCAGTTACATTTGACCTTTCAGAATCTGTTAAGCTTAATGAATGCGACAGCTATTAAGATGCTTTTTTGAGTGTTTGTACTCATTGACTGACTTCTGTGTTCTTGTAAATACCATTTTCCTAAACAACAACGTGCTGAAACCATGAATAAGCCATTTCACGGCTTTAGCCATTATAAAAGGGAGTTTTTGTGATTGTTGACATCACAAAATCACCGATTACAGTGTTTTTGAGGGTCAAATGGATGTTTTTCCGCGAGCAGTCAATGAATGCCGCAGATTTGTCAGGGATGTATGTGAATTAGTTCCAGAAGTAAAACCTGAATCACAGACAACTTGTTTCGTCGGTTCACAATCGATTATTTCTTTAACAATACAGTCACTTACAGATTCTTTAATTCTTAAAGGTCTGCACTGCATGACTGCGAATGGACATTGAGAAATATAGAAAGCTTTTGGTAATACTGTAATAACTGTGCATTGTTTATCATTTATCAAGCATTAGCAAATAGTTATCATTTAGCGTTAATGCTACATTAATAGACATACAGTGGTGATGTCAGGTGTGAGCTTTTTACAGACTTCAACAGTGTGTTAAAATCTTGATGGTTCTGTCGGTCTCGCCTATCAAATCTCAGCTTTATTTTGTATTTTCTATATAGTGTTCAGCTCAGGTGATTGGCTGGGCCATTCTACAGCTTAATTTCATTTCTCTGAAAGCATTTGAGAGTTTCCTCGGCTGTGTTTTGGACAATTATCTTGCTGAAAGATAACCTTTTCACATTTCATCCTTTTCACTTAGGATGTTTCTTAAATATCTGCAAACATATTATAGTATTTAGGCTTTAGAAGAGTCAAAAACTTACATACAGCACCTTTGATGTTGAGTTAATGAGTCTAATGTAGAGTTAATGCTTAAAACGATTTTAAATGCTTAATAAATGATTAATAGTGCAGTTATTATAGTGTCACCACAACTTTTTACCCATAAATGCAAACATCTTTTTTCTTTTTCAAATGAATAGGAACTCCCATAGTAAGCTCATCCTAAAGTTCTCTTCTTGTACACTTGTAGCCTTCAAAACATTAACCAGAAACAGTCTGGAAGAAACTTTCAGCAGCTTTAAAATGGGTTAAACGTCATCTTCATTTTTCAGGTTTAGAAAGACTTAAGAAAACTCCTGATATTCTACCTTGAACCAAGACAAACAAGCCAGGGCATGATCCTCCAAAAAAAAAAAAAAAAAGAAAGACCAGACACACAAATTAGGATTTTTTGCAATGGAAAATGAATCTCCCATCACAGTGGAATAACATGATATTTGGCTGTGTGTGCAGGAATTTTGTAAGTTATTTTTCTAGTTGAAAGGACCAACGATCCAGCATATTCCTCCAAAATGCCACTCTTCCGGCTTTTAGTGTATAAGAGGTCAAGTTTGATAAATTTCCTCCATATAACTCTTAGTTGTTGGGTGACACGGTGGCTCAGTGGTTAGCACAGACGCCTCATAGCAAGAAGGTTGCTGCTTCGAGTCCCGGCTGGGCTAGATTGCATTTCTTTGTGGAGTTTGCATGTTGGTGTGGGTTTCCTCTGGGTGCTCCAGCTTCCCCCCACAGTCCAAACACATGCGCTACAAGTGAATTGAATATACTAAATTGGAAGTAGTGTATGAGTGTGTGTGAATGAGTGTGTATGGATGTTTCCTAGTGCTGGATTACAGTTGGAAGGGCATCCACTGTGTAAAACATATGGTGGAATAGTTGGCAGTTCATTCCGCTGTAGCGACTCCAGATGAATAAAGGGACTAAGCAGAAGGAAAATGAATGAATGCTCCGACTGATCACTTATCAGTGGTTTCCAAAGTGGGGGTTGGGACCCCCCGAGGGTTGACGCGGTACAATGAAGAGGGGTCGCTTGGTGATTTGGTGAAAAATCTAATTTGGTGAAAAATCTAATTAACTTTATTAAACCATTAGAATTATCATATTTCATCCATAACCTACTGAAGATAAAAATAGTAGTTTATAGTGACTATATATTATAGTTACTATAGTATCTCATAGTTACTAGTTCTATTGGATTGCAACCCCTGCGGTGATTACATTATATTAAAGACACAGCAATAGCATTAGATGCAGCACATCGTTTTTATAGCACACGGTTAAACTGGCAGTGTTATTTTGGGGGTCTTGGCACAATTAAGCATCGTGTCAACGCCACAGCCTACCTGAGTATTGTTGCTGACCATGTCCATCCCTTTATGACCACAGTGTACCCAGCTTCTGATGGCTACTTCCAGGAGGATAACGAACAATGTCATAAAGCGTGAATTATCTCAGACTGGTTTCTTGAAAATGACAATAAGTTCACTGTATTCAAATGGCCTCCACAGTCACCAGAGCTCAATCCACCTTTAGGGTGTAATGGAATGGGAGATTCGCATCAGAAACTGCATGATGCTATCATGTCAATATGGAGCAAAATCTCTGAGGAATATTTCCAGTACCTTTTTGAATCTATGCCAAAACCCGGTACTAGTAAGGTGTACCTAAAAAAAGTGGCCGGTGAGTGTATTTATAACATGATGATGGAAAGACATAAAATATTTCTATTTATATATTTTATAACAATTATTTGGCATTTCCTTTTTTTAATGTCATTTCCATCATATATTATCTTTTTACATAATATTGTAAAATGAAAAATGGTGTTTTCCATTATATAATATTTTACTAGATATTTTTCAAGATAGTGTTTAGCTTAAAGTGACCTTTGAAGGCTTAACTAAGTTAATTAGATTAATTAGGCAAGTTATTGTATAATGATGGTTTGTTCTGTAGCCAATCAAAAACAAATATTGCTTTATTGTTAGATAAGGGGGCTAATAATATTGACCTTAAAAGGGTGTTAAAAAATTAAAACTGCTTTTATTCTAGCCGAAATAAAACAAATAAGACTTTCTGTAGAGGAAAAGTTATTATAGGATATAATGTGAAAAATTCCTTGCTGTGTTTAACATCATTTTGGAAATTTTTGAAAAAGAAAAAGAAAATCACAGGAGGGTGAATAATTTTACCTTCAACTGCATGTGTTCAGGAATTTCAGAAACCATTCATAAAGTAGACGTACAACATGTAAAACAAAGACAAACACAGATACATTGACAGGTTTTCACCGGACAGATGACTTTGCCTTTGAGCCGGAACACTGAAACATGCATGGCTGAGCCTCTTCCCTGGCATCTGATGCATGACTTAAAGCCATAACATTTCGTTAACAGGGGCAGATTGAATTAATACCCGTCCGAGGACCTGTCCAGATGGCTGCTGCCTCTCTCACAGCCACTCATTGTGCGGGGAAAATAAACATCCGTAAATCACCACGATGGGAGTTCCTACAATCAACAGCGCTGAAGTCATGGTCCGAATCACGCCTCCTCCGAGGACCTGCTGATTTCGTGTTGAATGCTGTAAAAAGAAATCGCCTGACACAACATAACGTAGTTGTTTGAGACGGATGTGGTCTCGTGTTCTTTTTCCCGAACTGATGTTTTTGGCTAAAAGCGCTTGATTCTGCCAAGGCCATAAAGGAGCGACACCTCTGCTCTTGTACCTGCTTATGTGTATCTTCAGGAACTGTTAGACATGTCGAAAACACTCCAGAGAGGAAGCGTCCTGCTTTTTGAAATTTGTCTTGCAACAGCCACATGAAGGAGTGTTTTTATTGGAAAATAGATGCCGGCCTGTGCTTCTCTACGCCAAACTAAATCCATATGAATGGATGACTTTAAGTAGGCTGGTTACGGTTGCAGTAAATAGAGCTCTTTGTGGATGGATCATTTTTTTATATAAACATTCATTACATTCATGTTTCTGCCATGTCAAATAAGGAGAAGTGACTCGTGGGAGCCTTTTGATTTCATGCACAGTGAGGAAATGCATTAAAGAGATTTCATGTTCGAGAGATTCAAGAGAATTAGTCGTCTAAAGAGCTTGTTGTTTGTGCATTGCAAATTACAGTGAGAAATAAGAGGACAATGGGAAAACGTGTTAGGTTGTTTGAAATTCACTCTGTATTTGTTTTTGGAAAATCATTGTAAAATAAAGTCTCAATTGATCAATCAATCAACCAACCAATAACCAATCAATCAACCAACCAGCCAACCATTAAACCAACCAACCATCCAACCGTCATCCAACCAACCAACCATCATCCAACCAACCAATAAACCAACCAACCAGCCTACCAACCAACCAACCATCATCCAACCAACCAAACAACCAACCAACCAACCAACCAACCAGCCAACCACTAAACCAAAAAACCAACCGTCATCCAACCAACCAACCAATAAACCAACCAACCAGCCTACCAACCAACCAACCATCATCCAACCAACCAACCATCCAACCACTAAACAACCCAAAAACCAACCGTCATCCAACCAACCAACCAACCAACCGTCATCCAACCAACCAACCAACCAACCAACCAACCAACCAGCCAACCACTAAACCAAAAAACCAACCGTCATCCAACCAACCAACCAATAAACCAACCAACCAGCCTACCAACCAACCAACCATCATCCAACCAACCAACCAGCCAACCACTAAACAACCCAAAAACCAACCGTCATCCAACCAACCAACCAACCAACCGTCATCCAACCAACCAACCAACCAACCAACCAACCAACCAGCCAACCACTAAACCAAAAAACCAACCGTCATCCAACCAACCAACCAATAAACCAACCAACCAGCCTACCAACCAACCAACCATCATCCAACCAACCAACCAGCCAACCACTAAACAACCAAAAAACCAACCATCATCCAACCAACCAACCAACCATCAACCAACCAACCAACTAACCATCAACCAACCAACCGGTTTTCTTGGGGTTTTGTTCACGAGTGAGGGAAGGATGGAACATGAGATTGACAGGTGGATCGGTGCAGTGGCAGCAGAAATGCGGTCGATGTACCGGTCCATTGTGGTGAAGAAGGAATTGAGCTCTTGATTTACCGGTCAATCTACGTTCCTACTCTCACCTGTGGTCATGAGCTTTGGCTCATCACTGAAAGGACAAGATTTCGGATACAAGGGGTCGAATAACTTTCCTTCGCTGGGTGGCAGATCGCATCCTTATAGATAAGGTGAGGAGGTCAATCTACGTTCCTACTCTCACCTGTGGTCATGAGCTTTGGCTCATCACTGAAAGGACAAGATTTCCGATACAAGGGGTCGAATAACTTTCCTTCGCTGGGTGGCAGATCGCATCCTTATAGATAAGGTGAGGAGGTCAATCTACGTTCCTACTCTCACCTGTGGTCATGAGCTTTGGCTCATCACTGAAAGGACAAGATTTCCGATACAAGGGGTCGAATAACTTTCCTTCGCTGGGTGGCAGATCGCATCCTTATAGATAAGGTGAGGAGGTCTGTCACCTGGGAGGAGCTCAGAGTAGAGTCGCTGCTCCTCCTCATTAAGAGAAGTCTGCAGAGGTGGCTCGGGCATCTGTTTCGGATGCCTCCTGGACGTCTACCTAGGGAGTAGTTTCAGGCATGTCCCACAAGGAGGAGGCCTCGGGGAAGACCCAGGACATGCTGTAGGGACTATGTCTCTTGGCTGACCTGGCAACAACTTGGGATCCCCCTGGAGGAGCTGGAGGAAGTGTCTGTGGAGAGGGAAGTCTGGGGTTCTCTCCTAAGACTGCTGCCCCTGCGACCTGGCCCCAGAAAAACAATTGAAAATTAATGAATGAGTCCTATACATTTTATTTATTTATTCATTTAATTATTATGACTAAATCATATTATTTCAGATAAGAAATAATAATAGTAATAATAATAATGATAATGACAAAGACATACTAAATTATTTAGTTTTCTTTTCATTTTTCTAATAAGCTTTCGTCGTTATTGTGATATCTGAAAATCAACAGTATTTAAAAAATAATCTAAACTAAATGTAGAAATGAGTTTATACATTTTTAAATATATATTCAACAATAAGCCATCCTAAAGTCACACACAATTCCCAATAAATCCCATCTTCCTGAAAAGAGAATAAGTCCCAAGCATAAAATTTCACTGTCAAGAAAAATCAGCCATAAATCCCACTACCATCATCAAGCATGCATCTTAAACTTACATTCGGAAGACAACACAGAAGAAAAAAGTAAGGAAATAGCATTTTTCTAATCCGTCTTCCAACTTGAATGGCCGAGTGAATGATGTGGTTAAAGGTAAACAGGAGGTTTCTTCAGCTCTTTATGTGCTCTCCGGTCACAGTCCATTAAACCTGCGTGCCCTCGGCACTGCTCACATGCTACCCAAAGCTTCTACTCTAACAAGAAGTGATAGACATCGCCGTAAATCACATCTTATGGAAAAACAAGAGCTTTAGTTTTCTTATATATGAGTTAAAGGACTTTCGGTGTTCTATTGTTAAATAAAAGGAGGGTGAAGAGGAACGTCTAGCCCTCTGTCTGGATATCTGCACTTTCCCAGTATGCAAAAAGCATTACATCCAATGAGCTCCAACTCTGAATATGGTCAGAGAATTAAAGACAAAACCTAGTTGTCCAAATTAGAAGAAAGATAGCCTTGAGTTTGATTGAAAATGTAAAGAAACCATGGCACTTTTGCGTTATGAGCTTTTAGTCAGTGCAGGTGCTACAGCTCCCGTGATCATAATAAGCTATTTTGATGCAGAATTTACTTGATTTTTTTCACAGGAATACTGACTTTTATAAGAAATACTCCACTTTTTAGGGGAAATTATAGCTTAAGTTGCCATTAAACGGATCATGACATACATCCTATTGAAAAGGTTTCTGAAAAAAAGGTAGATCAATGCATGATTTTGTTCTTCAGGAACTGATTGGATTGTTTAAAGATGGGTGTTGTTTACAAAATGAAGGAAGACTGACAAATTCAGAAATAAGAGGAAAAGGGAAAATGTGTTAGGTTGTTTGAAATTCAATCTGTTTTTGTTTTGGAAAAACCAACCAATCAACCAACCATCCATCCATTTAATCAATCAACCAACCAACTAGCCATACATCCACCATACATCCACCAATCAACCAACCAACCAACCAACCAATCATCAATCACTCAACCAACCAACCATCGATCAACCAACCAACCAACCATCCATGCATCCACCAAACAACCAACCAACCTATCGATAATTAACCAAATACGAAGAAATAAGAGAAAAATGATTGTTTGTTAGGTTGTTGGAAAATCTCAATTGATCAATCAACCAACCTTCCATCCATTCAACCAACAAACCCACCAAACAACCAGCCATCCATCCAAATTGAGCGCAGAAACAAGACACGCAGTGATAGCCCTGCCGTAAAGAACTGAAAACCCCACCCTAAATGACTGATACCCCTGACCTAAAGAATTCCACCTTAAAGGACTGATAGCTCCACCTTAAATGGCTGATAGCTCCACCTTAAAGGACCAATAGCTCCAACCTAAAGTCTTCACTGCTGAAAGTCCAAACACTTAAGAGCAAATCCATCGATGCGGAAAACCACAAATCCCAAACCAAGCAAGCCAGTGGTGACAGTGGCAAGGAACGAACTTCACCAATTGATGAAAGTGAAGGAAAAAAACCCTTGAGAGAAACCAGACTTAGTTGGGCACGACCATATCTCCTCTGGCCAAACTTCTTGTTGCACTCTAGGTGCTGGAGGCTGGAGAACACTAGATGTCTATCGTGGAGAAGCTGCAGGTGTGAGTAGGGCAAAATAAATCAAATCAAAATAAGTTACGAATTAATTATTAGATTTAAACATGGAAGTTTTTGAAACGTTATTGACTGCATGTAAAACTGCAAACAAAATATGATATTGTGAAATTGTGACTTCATGTGAGTTAATGGATACAAAGATGGTAAAACTGTGTAAAATGGTAAAACTTTAGCTCTATTGGAGAGTTCAATAATTCATTTTCCTGGCTTTGGCAGAATCCCAATTCGATTTTTGTACCACTACACCTTTCCCTTCCCCTTGGCCCTTGAAACAGACTGTGAAGGGAAAGGGCTTCAAAATTTACCCCTAAAAAATGTGACAGCACTACAACACCTGCACACGTCATCATATGTCATCGCATTCTCTTGCTTCATATGAGATCGACGATGGCTACTGCTGTTATTCCAGTTGTGTTATTTATTGGTTATTATCTTCAGGAACTCACTGAAGGCAACAATATCATGATATAATAACGATATAACGTGGCAATAAGCTCGTAACTGTACTGTGCATTTACACGGTGGCCATTTTCATCAATGTAAACACACAAAAACAACATTAACATTATAGCAGACACTGTAAAAAGGTCATTCCCAGCTACTAGCCTTTTCTGATAGGGTATTCCAGTGTCATCGAGTGTCAGAATATTGTGGGACTGCTATACAGGAGTTATTATTATGGATTAATTTTTATTAATAAAAATTGAGCGGTTGTTATTTTAGCTTTTTTTAAAGTATGACAGTAAAACATGAACGTGGTAATGAATATATTAAAACATGAGCTTGTTTGTCGTAAAAATTCTTTTCATGTTTGTAAAAACTCGTGACGTAAAAACTTCTGACTTCCGTGTGCAGCCATGCTGCCGCTGTAGATGGTGTATTCTAGGAAATTTTTCTTACCCTTTGGTTTCGAGTGGGATCCTGAAAAATCTCCTTTCGAGGTGTACCTAGCCCTTCCCCTTAGCCCTACGCCTTCAAGCTAAATAGAATAGGGACAGGGTAAGGGGTAGGGATAAGGAGTAGAATTGGGATTGGGCCTTAGTTTTTATTTCAGGGCTCGTCACAGCGGAATGAACTGGCAACTATTTCAGCATTTGTTTACGCAGCAGATGCCCTTCCAGCTGCAACCCATTATTGGGAAATACCCATACACACTATGTACAGTACACTATGGACAATTTAGTTTATTCAATTGACCTATAGCTCATGTCTTTGGACTGTGGGGAAAACCAAAGCACCCGGAGGAAACCCACGCCAACACAGAGAGAACAAGCAAACTCCACACAGAAAAGCCAACTGGCTGAGCCGGGCCAGCGAGCTTTTTGCTGTGAGGCCACAGTTGTAACCACTGTGCCTCCCCGTTTGTTCAAATGCCATCTTTAAAATGAGCTGAAACAACACAAATTTTAAGGCTTTTTCATGATAACTTAATTGTTTTATGTTCAATCCACTTCAATTTGTAAAAACTAGCAAGTCAACTTGATTTCTTCATTTTGTCCAAACACAAATAAATTGTATGGAACCCAGCGTTATTTTTACAGTGTAGTTCAGTGTATCCTACAGATCCAGTTCCAAAGAAACAGTACAAGCATGTAGTCTTTCATAAAGTCGTCCCACTGTACCACATCTGTGTTGGCTCAATGCAAAAACGCCTTTGAGATTTTGCATAGCGGTCCTTTAGCAAACCATTCCCAAGAATGAATCCACTAAAACCCCCCACTGACCTCAGAACTGTTATTTGTTCATCAACGCTGATCTACACAGGTGTACGCCTATGGTACGGTTTCAGTATGAAGCTCACCATTTTCTTTCCAGTGGCATGATTACGTTGGCCTGGAAAGTGAAGAATTCTCCACAAACTTGTAGTGTATAACCAAGCACGCGTAGACTTCTGGTCTCTCGCCGCCAAATGGCAAACTAAAGCGTGTAATCATTCTGACAGCTGGACAGTTTCAATTAAGCGTTATTTATGGAGACTTGAGGAACACGGGACATGCGCTGGAGAAGCAATAGGATCCTAAACAAACTGAGAGCCAATCACAACAGGTCGAGGCCCTTCTTACAGTGGACTGCAGCACACCAGATTGATTTCTCTACAATTCTGTGATCGATATGGATAAAACCGACCACCTCTAAGAAAGAAATATCCAGCTACGCCACAAACTGCTTCGATTTTTATGAGAAGTTCGCTTAAACTCGAATCACCAAAACTGCGCTTGGGTCACGACCATAACCGTCAAACCGCCATCCTGTGTGATTCATTTAAAAACACAAACGCTCCTTTTTGCTGTTTTGCCCCCCGCTAGTTAATGAAAGAGTGTGCGGTTGTATTGTTGGGCTCCACCTTCACAAGCACGCGACCCCGAAATCAGCGTGAGCACAAAGTCCTGCTGGGAGGCTTGTCTGTTAAACTGACAGATCTCATATATATTCGGTGTAAAATCTTCCAGAGACAAACGCCTGACTGGAATTGACTTCTACTTTTACCTTCTGCTACTCATTTAGTGTATTAATGCTGCTCTGATTTTTAGCAATGCTAGTTCTGGAAGACTGTTCTTCTAAATCTTTTATGTTCATAAAAACACTTTACCCTACTGAAAAAAACAGCTTAAACCAGCCTAGGCTGGTTGGCTGGTTTTAGCTGGTTGACCAGGCTGGTTTTAGAGGGGGTTTGGCGACTTCCAGGCTGGTTTCCAGCCTGGTCTTAGCTGGTCAGGATGGGATATGACCAGCTAAAACCAGCTTGACCAGCCTAGCCAGGCTGGGAGCCCAGCCAAATCCAGCTATGTCCAGCTAAAACCAGGCTGGTCAAGCTGGTTTTAGCTTGTTTTAGCTGGTCATTTTCCAGCCTGACAGCTAAGATCAGGCTGGAAACGGCTAGAAACCAGCCTGGAAGTGGCCAAAACCCCTCTAAAACCAGCCTGGTCAACCAGCTAAAAGCAGCCAACCAGCCTAGGCTGGTTTAGGCTGGTTTTTTCAGTAGGGTATACTTTACAAAATTTAGCTATCTGTAACTCAAATGACTACATTCTGTGTTTAGCTTTTTGATTGTGCGGAGGCTCTAAACCAGTGTCCAACCTACGGCCTGCGGGCCATCTGCGGCCCACAATCAGTCTTGTGGCGGCCCGCGAGGCTTTTTATTAATATTGATAGAATCTGGCCCGCTATACAATAATGAACGTAATTCAATAAATAACCACTGGGTGTCGCTATGACATGCCTTCAATTAGGCAGCAATTCCTGTTATGAAGTAAAACGAACCAAACAAACTGAAGGAAACATAATTGATAATCACGTTTTGGTGAGCCATGGCACAGCCAAGAAAAAGGACAATCAACAGTGAGTGCTGGAAATTTCAGTCACGTTGGGGCAAAGAATATTTCTTCACAGAGGTCAGCGGAATATATGTCTGTTTAATTTGCCAGGAATCAATTGCAGTAACGAAGGAATATAATATTAAAAGACATTATGAAACAAACATCAGGCCTTCAGATCAAAACGAGATCAAAAAGTAAAACAATTAGCAGCTGCACTATCAGCTCAACCACAGCAGTGTTTTTGTGCTAATATAATGCAAGAAAATCCTACGCTGGCTAGTTATGAGGTAGCTCAGCTAATCACACAGCACAGGAAACCCTTCACTAAAGGAGAATTTATATAGGAGTGTCTGATGAGTGTTGCAACTGTAAGATGCCCAGAGAAGATTCAAGATTTTAAAAATGTAAGTCTTTCCAGAAACACAGTTGGATGATGAATTAAAATAATTCCAATACACACACACACACATATGAGAAACATATGAATTTCACACATATATATATACACACACATATACGTATTTATATACACATACATATACATCTTACCGAAAGCGGGAGACTCGTTGCAACCTCTCGTGACACAACCTCTCCAATGTGCCGCTAGCGATATTTACCAACAAGTCATATTAATCATATTTAATATCCTTTGACAGAGTAACGGAGGAACACCACCAAATGTAGCGAAGAGTAATGATTTTTCTCTAATAATTTACCTGAGTAATAGTACACGTTACCCAACAATTTTACTCAAGTAAATATAACGAAGTAAATATAATTCGTTATTACCCACCTCTGGCCTGATAACCCGGCGGTGACCTACTCACATCTGCTTCTCCGTGATGGACATCCAGCGTTCTCCAGTGCCTAGACTGCAGCTCTGCAGAAGAAATTTGGCCAGTGGAGAAATGGTCGTCCCCAACCAACACAATCTCACGGCAATTCGTAACTTTTTGATTTAGTGGCTAATTCGTATGAATTTGTACGATCTAATTCAATTTAGTTCGATTTTCTCATCCCCCAATGACGGTTGGGTTTAGGTCTTATCTGCCAACACTCTCCCGTATTTCAGACCCATCCTCCATTTTGTTCTGTCTCTCGGAAAACTCCCGGAATTTACTGACATTTAAAATTTTACTCAGATCAGGCTGCCCCAACTGAGCCTGGTTTCTCTCAATGTTCTTTTCCTTCACTTTCGTCAATCGGTGAAGTTTGTTCCTCGCCACTGTCGCCACTGGCTTGCTTGGTTTGCTCTTCAGTGTTTGGACTTTCAGCAGTGAAAATTTAACCACACTGAACTGAACTAAACCGAACTTCAGCTCTGAAAACTGGACTGACACTGTTTCAATTCACTATAATCTTCTATGTTAAGCTGCTTTGACACAATCTACATTGTAAAGGCGCTAGATCAGGTGTCACCAATCTCGGTCCAGGAGGGCCGGTGTCCCTGCAGGGTTTAGCTCCAACTTGCCTCAACACACCTGCCTGGGTGTTTCAAGTATACCTAGTAAGACCTTGATTAGCTTGTTCAGGTGTGTTTGATTAGGGTTTGAGCTAAAATCTGCAGGACACCAGCCCTCCAGGAACAAGTTTGGTGACCCCTGCGCTAGAGAAATAAAGATGAATTGAACTGAATGCTATGAAGGCTCTTCAGAGTGCACTTATTTAGCCTTTTCCATGTTAGCACTCATCATGAGTTAGTGTGCGTTAACACAGTGTTTTTGAAACCTCTCACTATCAAATAACCTCATCTCTGCATGATTAGATCCTGTAAACACCGAGCAGTTGATTTAATTTCACTGCTGACCACAAACGGTCGTTTTGCTCAGAGAAGAAGGCCTCAATTTAACGATGGCCAAAGTGCGGCTGTCGTATTCTGACATCGAGGATAAAGTATGCTTTGTTTTATGTCCTTCCATTAGCATCATTCCTGCGCTGCTTCTGTATTTTGTGATAATCAGGATTGTTCGACGTGAATTATGGAAGCATATTGTACTCAATCAGTTATTTTAAAGCCTTGTCCGCAGCTCTGTTGCGTGTTTTTGTTGGCATGGTCATAGTGTGCATGTGCGCGCTTCAAGTCTGCTTGTCTTTTTAACTCACTCGGGCCTCGCTGTTCAGATAGCCCTTTAATAGCGATGACGTGAGCCCGTGAAGGAACCTGACCTCTCGTAAAAGCCACAAAACCTGGGCTGTAGACCCATCCAGCTCCTCCAACACAAAACCAGACAAATAGAAAGACCTTTCTTTCTGTACCGGCCTCTTTGTACTCATTATAAATCAGTTAGATACAAAAAAAATGGTGTTGATTGAAATTTGGATGACTGGGACCGACTAATAAACTCATTTCATATCCGCCGCAAATGCATGGAAACACCTGAGGTTGAGGATGGATATAATTAGTAAAAAAATGAGGTCTCTGAATCTGATAGCTCAGCAGGTGGATTGTTAAATTGAAAGGGTATGTTGGTATTTATTTATATATACAGTTGAAGAATTATTAGCCCCCTGTTTATTTTTTCCCTCAATTTCTGTTTAACAGAGAGATTTTTTTCAACACATTAGCAAACATAATAGTTTTAATAACTCATTTATAATTGATTTATTTTATATTTGTCATGATGATAGTAAATAATATTTTACAAGATATTTTTCAAGACACTTCTATACAGCTTAAAGTGACATTTAAAGGCTTAACTAGGTTAATTAGGTTAACTAGGCAGGTTAGGGTAATTAGGCAAATTTTGTATAATGATGGTTTGTTCTGTAGACTATCGAGAAAAAAATTTAGCTTAAAGGGGCTAATAATTTTGACCATAAAATGGTTCTTAAAAAAATTAAAAACAGCTTTTATTCTAGCCGAAATAAAACAAATAAGACTTTCTCCAGAAGAAAAAATATTATCAGACATACTGTGAAAATTTCCTTGCTCTGTTAAAAATCATTTGTGAAATATTTAAAAAAGAAAAAAAAATTCAAAGGGGGCTAATAAATCCGACTTTAAGTGTATGTATATATATATATATTTATATATATATATATATATATATATATATATATATATATATATATATATATATATATATATATATATATATATATATATATATGCATCATTCATTCACTCATTTTCTGCTGCTTTTCAGGGGCTGGGTCGTGGAGGCAGCAGTCTTAGGAGAGAACCCCAGACTTCCCTCTCCCCAGACACTTCCTCCAGCTTATCCGGGGGGATGCCAAGGTGTTCCCAGGCCAGCCGAGAGACATAGTCCCTCCAGCATGTCCTGGGTCTTCCTTGAGGCCTCCTCCTGGTGGGACATGCCTGGAACACCTCCCTAGGTAGGCATCCATGAGGCATCCGAAACAGATGCCTGAGCCACCTTTGCTGACTTCTCTCCATGTGGAGGAGCACTCTACTCTGAGCTCCTCACCCTATCCTTAAGAATGCGCCCTGCCACCCTTCGAAGGAAACTCATTTCGGCCGCTTGTATTCGAGATCTTGTCCTTTCGGTCATGACACAAAGCTCAAGACCATAGGTGAGTGTAGGAACGTAGATTGACCGGTAAATCGAAAGCTTTGCCTTCCGGCTCAGCTCCTTTTTTACCACAACGAACCAATACATTGACCTTCCTGAAAAAAGTCTTGTCATCAATCCCAGTTGTAAGAGCAACAAATAACTTGACTTTTAGCTGATCATTTGGAAAAGTGACAGAAGATTTTTTTTTAGATGAACACACAAGGACCCAATATTCTCACTGAAATCAGTCAAGTTTGGTGAAGGAAAATTCATGGTTTGGGGTTACATTCGGTATATGGGGGTGTGCAAGGGACGTATTTCGCAGTCTCCAGAAATGTATATTGAGGTACATTTTCATAATGAGCCTGGGTTGCATTTTTGGAATAACTAATTTATTCTAGAGCAAATATAGTAGATTCATTCAATTTTATTTACTAATTTGCTTATCATCATTATATTATGTTATTAAAAGTTACTAAATAAATGATAATTTAATATAATATCCATGATGATATAAGAGTGTAAATTTCATATAAACAGAGCGGCTGTTTGATATTTACAGGAGTCAGAACCACGAGAGTGAGTTTGGTTAATGTGAACCATATGAACTGAACCGCAGTTGGTTTCACACATGACAGCAGGAGTCAAAGATTTCATTCATTCATTTACTTTCCTTCGGCTTAGTCTTGATTTCAGAAGTTGCCACAGCAGAATGAACCGCCAACTATTCCAGCATATGTTTTACACAGCGGATGCCCTTCCAGGTGCAACCCTGTATTGGCAAACACCCATACACACTCATTCACACACACACTCATACAATATGGACAATTTAGTTTAATCAATACATCTATAGCACATGTGTTTTGACTGTGGGGGAAACCGGAGCACCCAGAGGAAACCCACACAAGCACGGGGAGAACATGCAAACTCCACACAGAAATGCCAACTGACCTACGGGACTTGAACCAGCGACCTTTTTGCAACAGTGCTAACCATTGAGCCACCTAAATATAAAGAATGCCTGAAATGTTTCGAATAAAAGCACACTACTATCATGCTACTACATGAAAACGGTTGTGGAACAATTGGGAAGTTGAAGCTTCCATTCATTCTGGGATCTCTGGAGCTCAGTCCGTCATGTTGCCCAGGCATTCATCCAACCAAACCCCTGGAACTCTCCCGTTACTCTTTAATTCAGCTTTAATATAGTGAGTGCTGGTGCAAAATACACTGCACTTCCTCTGCTGGCTTCCGTTACAGTCACCTTGAGCAAACCTTCCTCTCTTAAAGGGACAGTTCACCCAAAAATGAAACTTCTGTCATCATTTACTCATACCTGTTCTAAATCTATATGGGATTCTTGGGATATTGGGAAGTAGGGCTGTGCAATATGATGATATATACAGTTGAGGTCAGAATTATTAGCCCCCCTTGTATACTAGAGATAATTTTCTAGATACCAGTATTCAGCTTACTTTTAAAGGCTTAACTAGGTTAATTAGGCAAGTTAGGGTAATTAGGAAAGTCATTGTATGATGATGTTTGTTCTGTAGATAATCAAAAAAATATTTCTTAAGGGGGCTAATAATATTGACCATAAAATGTTTTTTAAAAGATTAAAAACTGCTTTTATTCTAGCCGAAATAAAATAAATAAGACTTATTACAGGAAATACTGTGAAAAATTCCCTGCTCTGTTAAATATTATTTGGCCACCACTAATTTCTACATTTTTAATCAACCATTTCACACTGAAGTTCTAAACAAAGTCAGAATTATGATCACATATGAATAAACACAGTATTGAGTATATACATTGTTGATGATATTTGCCTGCCAGTCTGGCTTGCTCCCAGTTGTTTTGCTCATTGCTGCAACTGGGTCTGCTTTCTTGCAACCAACCGTGACAGTAACCATTAACACCCATAGATTTGTTTTTTTCCTACTATGGTGAAAGAAACACATAAAGGTTCAGAACCACTTGAGGGAAAGGAAGCGTTGAGTATATAGTCACTTTGGGGTGAACTATCCCTTCATCAATTAATTTTCCTTAGTTCCTTATTAATCTGGGGTTGCCACAGCGGAATGAACCGTCAACTATTCCAGGTTATCTTTTAAGCAGTGGATGCTCCTCCAGCTGCAACCCAGTACTTGGAAACACCCATACAGTCTTGAAATCCCACACACTACTGCCTATTTAATTTATTCAATTCACCAATAGTGCATGTGTTTGGATTGTGGGGGAAACCGGAGCACCCGGAGGAAACCCATGCCAGCTCAGGGAGAACATGCAAACTCCACAAAGAAATGCTGACTGGCCCAGCCAGGACTTAAACCAGCAACCTTCTTGCTTTAGCAGGATAGCGATTCTTCTTATACTTCAGCCTCCACATCAGAGTTCCTTAAAGCAAAGAAGGTCAAGATGCCCCAGGATTGGCCAACCCAGTCACCAGATATGAACATTATTGAGCATTTCTGGGGTAAGATGAAGGAAGAGGCGTTGGCAACAAGGGGAGAACATGCAAAATCCACACAGAAATACCAACTGGCCCTGCCGGGACTTAAATCAGCAACCTTCTTGCTTCAGCAGGACAGCGCTCCTTCTCATACTTCAGCCTCCACATCAAAGTTCCTGAAAGCAAAGAAGGTGCTCCAGGATTGGCCACCCCAGTCACCAGACATGAACATTATTGAGCATTTCTGGTGTGAGATGAAAGAGGAGGCATTGACAATAAGGGGAGAACATGTAAGCTCCACACAGAAATGCCAGCTGGACTATCCTGGACTTGAACCATCAACTTTCCTACTGTGAGCCGTCAGTGCTTACCACTGAGCCACCGTGCCACCAAACATCCATACTCACCTTTTCAAGTGCAACATTTGAGAAGAGGAGATCTTCATTGCTCATTTTTATCCTTTAAAAAGCAGTCGAGGTGCTTTGGATTGATCCCTTTGAGCGTTGACTCATGGATCACCTCCTATACAGTACATGCAAACACTCATTTTCTTCAGCATTTAAATCACAGTAAAGCCCCAATATCAGGAACAAATCTAAAGGTGGAATTGTTCGGTGCGCATATACCTGGATGTGTTTCAGAGGTCTAATCCAGAGTTCAATCTTGTAGTCACAATCTGCAACAAAGACAAAAAAAGTTCAACCAAATTGAGAACACATCCATTCAATGGAAAGTCCACGTCTGTAAGTGATTAATGTCAAAACATGAGCCACAACAGTGCACAAAGCAATATGTTTATAAGCAAAAAAAATCATCTGGCAATTTAGCATAATGTACATCATTATGTCGGAATTAAGGGACAGGATAAAACAAATTCTTTACAATTACTCGTTCCTCAGCATAAACAGAACTATTTTAGCTCCGGCGCAGTGTGTCATGAGTTTTCTGGCGGTTATGAATAGAGCTGATTCATGACGGGCCAGCGCGCACTGCTTATAAGCGTATAATTACAATAATATGCTGTGCCTTTTTCATATGCAGAGAGATCTCCAAAACACAGTCAAAAGTTATCATGTGTCTGAGTGGCTCGGTGAACATGAATGGCTTTCTCAGACGTGAGCCCATGTAGTTGGGATCCAGCGAGTCTCAGTTTCTGCCTTCGCCAGTTCGGCTCTCAGTTCAGTGAAAGCCGCAGCCAGATCCTCATTGATGATCACTTTCTCAAACAAGTGGCCGTAGTTATTCTCCATGGATTGAGCGAGGGAAATCATATTCTGGAAGTCCTCCTCCTGTAAAATAGTGAGGAGGTGAAAAGTGATTAGTTACTCTACTTTAAAAGCAACAAATCAACTTTACAACAGTGAGTAAACTTGGAACTGTTAAGTTGTCTCCACCTATTTTTTATAATAATTTTTATAATCATTTAAAAGTCAACAAATCACTTTTAAAGCAACATGTTTACAAGCTTTTTAAAAAAAAGTTAAATCAACAAATTACTTTTTATAGTGTTTATTTCCAACATGATCTCACGGCAATTCTTAACTTTTTGATTTAGTGGCTAATTCGTATGAATTCATATGTACTCAATCGTACAATTTAGTATGATTTGCTCATCCCCCAATGATAGTTGGTTTTAGGGGCAGAGTTAGGAGCCACGCCTCCATAAAATCATATAACATAATACCGTATAATAGAATCATTTTCATACAACCGAACTCTTATGTTGTGTTCACACCAGATGCAGAATGCGTGAATAAATCATGCTATTCGCGCTTAAGTAGATGCGTGAACATTTTGAGTTTACTCGCCTCATTTACACGTCAAATTCGCTTCATTTGTTTGTCAAACTCACTTCCCAATAGACGCGGATTCGCGCCATGGGTGGGGCTTCCGTTTGCGCTGTGACTTATTTGCTTTAGGAAGGCTGAAAATCAGAGTAGATTCGTACGGCGCTGTGTCCGAGTCCGCTAGATCAGTGGTCCCCAACCTTTTCATCACCACAAACCGGTCAACAGGGGGTTGGGTAAGGTAGGTTGCAAGGTGACCATCAACAGTTTTCTATGAGGATGACAAGCTGACAAAACATTGCTGTAGCTCTGATACAAGATTTATTTATGGAGAAAATGAAAAAGCACTGCAGTGTTTGAGTGTTCTGTGTATGTCTGAGATAACTATTCTACCAAAATGTGTATATTCCATACAAAGTATGAAGCTGATCGGTCAGTTCTTGTTATGTGACTCACTGTGCTTGCGGCATTCATTCAATTCGGTGTGCCTGGAAGGCGCGAGCGCGTCAAACCACTTGCGCACGCAAGCTGCACACCTCCATTGGAAATAACAAACTTGCACAAACTCTAAAACAAGCGATATACGAACAGCCCCTAAAAGGCCGCTGCCATTTGCTATCTCCAGCAGTTGATCTTTTTGCACTGACATGCTGGATTCACCTGATTTGTTGACAAATGGGTTGCAGATCTATTCCTTGGCGGTTCGCGGGTCCTTCACTGGGTCTTTTCCACTTAGCAAAGAAACTTTCCAAAGACGTATGTTTTGCCATTTTACTGCTTGTGTGTTAAATTTTGGCGCTCAAGTGACTGAGATGTAAGCGAGAGAATATGGTCATTTTTCAAAACAAAAGATTTTTAAAAATGATAGATCGTTCAGACACAGATAATAAATGATTGTTAATGATTATTAATTAATGATTCTTTGTGTGGCCCAGTACCAATTGATGCATGGATCAGTACCGGTCCACGGCCCGGTGGCTGAGGACCACTGCACAAGATCCTTTAAGAGGTGCACCCAGCTCTGTGAGTTCATCAACTCCTCCAAAAACTATAACTAGATGACGGATCCTTTCAGCGGTGCTTCCGACTGAGCCGAGCCCAGTTTGATGAGCTGTTGTCCGGTGTCGGCATGAGGACTTCCCCTCAAGGACATCAACAACAGGCGTTACGTCATAATCACACTCCTACAAGAGTAAGCTCCTGATTGGTTACTGAGGCGCGAATGTCCGCTGAAGTTTAAATTTCCCAACTCGAATGTTTCACACGTCAAACACGCAAAACGTTCAATTCAAAAGCTCCGCAGGACGTCTATTCGCATCTTTGCATTGGCTTAACATGTAAATCACTCACGTTTAACACTTCATCCGCGTCCGGTGTGAATGCACATCACAAATTCACACGAGTTATTTTTGAGTAAATTTCTGACTATTATGGTGTATTTATAAATTTTCCTTTTCCATTTCAGAGGTCACCACAGCAGAATGAAGCACCAACTATTCTGGCATATGTTTTACACAGCGGATGCCCTTCCAGCTGCAACCCAGTACTGGGAATAAAACCATACACACTCATTCACACACAGTCATTCACTATGGCCAATTTAGTTTATTAAATTCACCTATAGCACATGTCTTTGAACTGTGGGGGAAACCGGAGCACCCAGAGGAAACCCATGCCAACACTGGGAGAACATATACTCCACACAAAAGTGCCAACTGACGCCGTCGGGACTCAAACCAGCCTTCTTGCTGTGAGGCGACAGTGCTAACCACTGAGCCCCCTCGTGTAGTCTATTTGCTTAAAGGGCACCTATGGTAAAAAAATCTACTTTTCAAGCTGTTTGGACAGACATATGTGCATGTATGGTGTATAGACCGTCATATTGGGGTGATATAAGCACACCCAGTGCTTTTTTTTTAATTTAACAACATAAAAACGGTGGACCAATTGGAGCGGTTTTCAAAACCGACCGCAACTTTACGTAGGAGAGCGGTCCCCCCGCCTACCAATATTGATTGACAGGCGCGTCATCATATCCTCAGTTTGTTGGTTCACGTCCGCCATGTACAGCGTGAGTTGAAGCGATATCACTAAAGGAACACCCTAGCTCTATTTTTAGATGCAAGGCTCATTGGGCTCAACACAAGATCAATATTCTCCACATTATCGCTCTAATCAGAATTATTGGTTGTATCTTTAGGTAGGTTTGCAAACATGTGTACTTCTCATTGAGTCTACCTTATACTTCAGCCGTTTGCATTTCTCGCGATCCCAGAAGCTCCCTGTGATCTTAACTAGCATGCGTTTTAGAATTCTAAACATCGGTTTCTATCAGGGTACACTCAAGTCGACGACTGGGCGCCGCGGACCGCTGCAGAAACCTATGTTTAGAATTAAAAAATGCGTGGCGCGACGATTCGGGACACTTCATGTATCTGGTGCGCCACAGAGAGTGTCTGGTGTGCCGTGTCGCGGCTTCGAGCGGCGCATCCGGTGCCTCAGTCAAAGTTAATTCAGTGTGCGTGGTTATTAGTTTCTGTGTACAAGCTCGGCACTTGAAACTAACACACAGTTGGCTGTAAAACTGTACAAAGACACAAATGATTTTGTACTCTCTGCTTGGTCTGTGTCCGAGTCGTACATGTACGACTGAATGCTGATTCTCTCACTCCAGCTCGTTCTCGCAGTCTGCCTGTCAGACTCTGTTGCAAACGCAGAGCGGGTGAGCTCATGGCTCCGCCCCCTTGTTACGTTGGTGGGAAGCCGAAACTAATTTACATGTGAAGCAACACACCCATAAATCAGCGAGCTGTGGACACGCCCCCAACATGACACTTTTTAACACATTATAATAAAAAAATCTGAATTGTGTTTTAAATTGAACCTAAACTGACACACTTAGAAGAACCAGAATATTAATATTAAATCATAAAAAAGAGGTCAACTATGTGCCCTTTAATCATTTTAAGGCAACAGGTTTACTCACTTTTTTTTTAAGTAATGTCAACTAATCACTTTTTACAGTGTAGAGTTTGCAAACGTCTGATGATACAGTTGTTTAAGTGATTTTGTTTTGGTCATTCTAGTAAACTAAATCTCTAAACTTCTTTGTGCGTATGGTCATCTTGAACCATTTTAGTAAAAGCGAGCAAAGTTACTCCTCCAGTTGAGTGTATTTAAAGAGCTCCTGTTAAATTCATTCAGGTCAATGGTCAGTGTGAGAAATGTTCTCCCTCAGCTTTGACACCGTCCACTATTTTAAACAACGAAAAGACATTAGTTTTATATACATCAGCCAAAGCTGCAGATGGTCCAAAAGAACACATCTTGCCTATAAATGTCTGTCCGTACCTCAAAAGGTATTTCACTTTACGGTTTATAGATTATAAAAAACAACGTGACATTATTCGTCAGATTGAACCGACTTTAAAAACAAAAAGTGATGAAGAATGTAAAGATGAGTGCTCTAAATCACTCAAACAAGCCATGTCAGACTCTGTCTGGTTAAGGTCAGGGCTCGGTGCAGTAATATAGGACATGTCCCGAGTTAATACGGAAAGATGAGCAACACATTTGCACCCAGGAGCCTTGGTAGTTTGTAAAACAACATCCAGGTGTGAAAGGATGACCTAAGTTTTTTTATAAGACCCCGGGGGAGACTGAGGTGCTCAAGCTCACAGCAGGACCCAGATGGGTTCTCGGTGGGGTCACGGGCAAACCTTCTGCCCCAAAGCCTGAAAAGCCTTCAAACAGTTGTTGCTCACCTGCAGCCCACCCTGAAGACACTTTTAAAAGGGAGCCTTTGCCAGAAAGGTGCATGAAATGCTAGAGAAGCTAAAACGGGGGTCAAGATGATGGGTCAGGTCAAGCCTACTCTGGTTTTTGGTCAACATCATATTAGGTTTCTGTAAATATCATGTACTTGGTTGTATTGACTGACTTAATTGAAATGTTATGATGATAGCCCTAGACACCCAAGTCATCATCTGTCTTTCTTAAGGAAACACTTCACCTTTTTTGAAAATACATTCATTTTATAAGTCAACTACAGTTAAGCAGTTGGATTTTACCATTTTTATTCCATTCAGATGATCTTTAGGTCTGCCATGAACACTTTTAGCTTAGCTTAGCATAGATCATTGAATCGGATTAGACCATTAGCATCTAGATAAAAAGACACCAAGAGTTAAGCAGTTGAGTTTTACCATTTTTAATTGAGTTTTACCATTTTTAATCCATTCAGACGATCTTTAGGTCTGACAGGAGCACTTTTAGCTTAGCTGAGCATAGATCATTAAATTGGATTAGCCAATTAGCATCTAGATCAAAAAGTCACCAAGAGTTAAGCAGTTGAGTTTTACCATTTTTAATTCATTCAGAAGATCTCCAAGTCTGGCAGGAGCACTTTTAGCTTAGCCTAGCATAAACCATTGAATCAGATTAGACCATTAGCATCTACATCAAAAAAGTTACCTAGGGTTAAGCAGTCGAGTTTTACCATTTTTAATCCATTCAGACAATCTCTAGGTCTGGCTGGTGCACTTTTAGCTTAGCTTAGCATAAATCATTGAATTGGATTAGACCATTAGCATCTAGATAAAAAAAGTCACCTAAAGTTAAGCAATTAAGTTTTGCCATTTTAATTCAATTAGACGATCTCTGGGTCTGGCTATAGCACTTATAGCTTAGCTTAGCATACAGTAAATTATAGAATCGAATTAGATCATTAGCATCTAGATCAAAAATGAGTTTTGATCATTTAAACTATTTAGGCTATTTAAGGCTTGAATCTTCACAAAAATATATCAATATGATGACTTTTGAATTCTAAACAGGTACAAGCACTTAAAAGCTAACTTTATCTATAAACACACTAAAGTAACTAAGTTAAACTTTTGCGCATGCTGCGGCCATGATATGGCAGGCCAACTTCTTGATTACTACACCAAAATGAGAGTATATTTCCAAGCCAAATTGACCTAGAATGTAACTACACATTGTAACTACAGAAAAGTCAAACTTTGAATAGGAAAACTATCAGATTTTTGAGCAAGATGCTAATGGTCTTGTCCGATTCAATGATTTATGCTAAGCTAGGCTAAAAGTGCTCCCGCCAGACCTGGAGATCGGCTGAATAGATAAAAAAATGGTAAAACTCTACTGTTATTCTCTAGGTTAGTTGTATAAACCAAAAATGGAGCGTTCCTATAAATGTAAAAACTTGATGAGACACTACAAAATCAGAACGAAACAGTATATCTCTTACCGTAAATATTCTTGTAGATATTTGCTCATTCTGACTTGTCAGAACTTTCGCTTTTCTTCGGCTCAGTCTCAATTGTTCTATTGACGGCGGCTTCACGAAGACAACATAGGGTTTAAACTCAGAAGTGTACAAGGCTGTTATGGACTGTTAGGAAAATAGAGAAACAAAAATATCAATGTACAAAGTCTTGTCGTCTATCCCAGTTGTAAGAGAGCAACAAATAATAACTTGATAACTTCTAGTTGATCATTTGGAAAAGTGGCAGATTTTTCTGATGAATCATCTGTTTAACTTCATCCCAATCATTACAAATACTGCAAAGACCTATTGGAACCCACATGGAGCCAAGATTCTCACAGAAATCAGTCAAGTTTGTTGAAGGAAAAATCATGGTTTGGGGTTACATTCAGTATGGGGAGAGATCTGCAGAGTGGATGGCAACATCACCAGCCTGAGGTATCAAGACATTTGTGCTGCCCATTACATTGAAAATGTCAGGGTTCTGCCACTCTGGTCTTGTTAATTCTTGTTTTGTGGCAGAATCCGGACACTAGCTCTGTCTTGTCCTGTCCTGTTAGTGCTCGGCTCGAGTTTCCTTGGGTCGAGCACTTGTTTTGTCATTGTCTGGGTGCGCGTCATCAAAGGTGCGCGCGGACCGTGCGCCTTCCCGCGGGGTCTGCGCGTCCTTGAGACGCTCGCTCTTGTACTCGTGTTTGTGTTTTGTTTCGTCAGCATCGCGCTGTTTCATTCTCAGCGTCTCCATCTAGTTGGTTTCGGTTTAGGTTGGCACTGAGATGAAACATGCGAGTTGCATTTATGTGAGCGCACGGTAAGGTGTTTTCACTTATCGTGTGCTCGTGTCTTGCGTCTGTTGTCAAAGCACGTGGCTCTGTGTTTACATTGGTCACGTGCTTTTGTTGTGTGCTTCAGTGTTTGTCCAGTCATAAGAACACTCAGTTAATGAGTTCTCTCATTGGCTGCGTGTTCTTGTCCTGTTAAATGTGAGCACCTGGCTTGTGTTGTCTCTTTGTGTCAGGTGCTCTCCCGTCTATCGTCTAGTTCCACCCTCCTTGTTAACCCATTATTAGTTAATTATGTTCATCTGTTTGTGTATTAATTTCTCCTGCTTATATTCTCCTGATGTCTGCTGTCCTGTGCCAGTTCGTCGTCGATATTTCCCTGTCCTGTTGTGTCCAGCCCTGCTTCGTCCAGCCAACCCAGTCAAGTTTGTTTCTCTGTTTGTGTTATAGTTTAGTGTTTTCCCCCTCGGGGTAGTTTGTTTTGCTGTTTTTGCCTTTTTATTTTTGTTTTGCCCTTTATTATTAATAAAACCCATATTCTTTTCTGCACCTGAGTCCTCGCTCCCTTTTCCTCTACACCGATCGTGACAACAAACCTCAGGAGAGGGCAGGATAGTGCTTCTTCTCATACTTCAGCCTCCACATCAAAGTTCCTGAAAGCAAAGAAGGTCAAGGTGCTCCAAGATTGGCCAGCCCAGTCACCAGATATGAACATTATTGAGCATGTCTGGGGTAAGATAAAGGAGGAGGCATTGAAGATTACATTATTTATAACATTCTTTTTGTTAAGTGACAAGGCTTTTGTAAACCAAAGTCAAAGACCTTACTGTCCTGATTAAATAATTAAAAATCAATGCATGATTATATTTTATTGTGGTAAAATAAGCATAATCTAGAGGCGTTTGCCTTTCATATAAGCCACTTCTGATACTAAATGATCAACTAGAAGTCAATTTATTATTTGCTGTTCCTAAAACTTTGATATGCGACAAGACTTTTGTCAGGTAGTGTACAGTATGAGGCAATTATACTAACACTTTTATATAAAATATAATATATAAAAACACTTGTATTACGACTATGTCCCAGCTACATTATAACAGCTTTATTTCAACCAATTTTATGTGGTATACGGACCACTAGACCGTTTCCAGAAATCCTGAACAAGACCTTCAACGTAAGCCATGCATAAATTCAGACATGTGCCCACATAGTATGTTCGTTAATATGGTGAGAATGTTTCTATAAATGTTACAAGCTGATGAAAAATAATCAGACCACAGGAAAATATACCAACTGGAGTGGAGCTGACAGAAACTGGCTGTCCAGAATGACATAATTCCTGCCCTTGAGCCTGTGCTCCAAAATCAACAAATATGACATGTAATATAGGGCTCGCTGGCTCTCGCTCCCTCTGTTTATCACCATTTCCCTCTTTTACACTTTTGCTCATGCTTCTGAAGAGATGCACCAGTTGTGGCATTTGTATCATACACTAACTGGCCACTTTATTAGGTACACCTTACTAGTACCGGATTGGACCCTCTTTTGTCTTCAGAACCGCCTTAATCCTTCATGACAGATACAACAAGGTACTGGAAATATTCCTCAGAGATTTTGCTCCATCTTGAGATGATAGGATCGTGCAGTTGCTGCAGATTTGTTGGCTGCACATCCATGATGCGAATCTCCCGTTCCACCACATCCCAAAGGTGCTCTATTGGATTGAGATATGGTGACTGTGGAGGCCATTTAAGTACAGTAAGCTCATTGTTATGTTCAAAAAACCAGTCTGTCCCCCCACACCATTACACCACCACACCAGCCTGAACCATTGATATAAGGCAGGATGGATCCATGCTTTCACATTGCTGATGCCAAATTCTGACCCGACCATCTGAATGTGGCAGCAGAAATCGAGACTCATCAGAGCAGGCAACATTTCTCCAATCTTCTATTGTCCAATTTTGGTGAGCCTGTGTGAATTGTAGCCTCAGTTTCCTGTTCTTAGCTGACAGGAGTGGCACCTGTGTGGTCTTCTGCTACTGTAGCCCATCTGCCTCAAGGTTGGACGTGTTTTTCTGCAGACCTCGGTTGTATCGAGCGGTTATTTGAGTTACTGTTGCCTTTCTTTCAGCTGAAACCAGTCTGGCCATTCTCCTCTGACCACTGGCATCAACAAGGCATTTGCGCCCACAGAACTGCCGTTCACTGGATGTTTTCTGTTTTTTGGACCACTCTCTGTAAACCCTAGATATGTTTGTGCGTGAAAATCCCAGTAGATCAGCAGTTTCTGAAATACTCAGACCAGCCAGTCTGGCACCAAGAACCATGCCACGTTCAAAGTCACTTAAATCACCTTTCTTCCCCATTCTGATGCTCAGTTTGAACTGCAGCAGATCGTCTTGACCATCTCTACAGGCCTAAATGCATTGAGTTGCAGCCATGTGATTGGATGATTAGTAATTTGCGTTAACAAGCAGTTGAACAAACCTAATACCTCGTACCTAATAAAGTGGCCGGTGAGTGTATACTGCATGTGTGGTACAAATCAAACAAAATCCCTTAAACAACACGTCCTAGTTTTTCTTTGGACTCACACAACTTGCCATTAACAAATGATATTTTACTCACATGTGGCTTTACATCCAGCAGGCACACCTTGCTCTCCGTTAGTACCCTGCGCACCGAATCCAGACTCGTGCCATAGTAGTTTCCATTATGTTCACCATACTCCAAAAATCTAGGTGAAACATTTCAGTGAGAATAAAATATGAGGAATCAAGACATTTTTATCATTTAAACCCCTATAAATGTACTTTTTTGTGTGTGTGTGGAAACTAAAGTTATGAAAATGTTCTCCCCGTGTTGGTGTGGGTTTCCTCCGGGTGCTCCAGTTTCTCCCACAGTCCAAACACATGCGCTATAGGTGAATTGAATAAACTAAATTGGTCTTAGTGTATGAATGTGAGAGTGTATGAGTGTTTCCCACAACTGGGTTGCGGCTGGAAGGGCATCCGCTACGTAAAACATATGCTGGAATAATTGGCGGTTCATTCCGCTGTGGTGACCCCTAAAAAATAAGGGACTAAGCTGAAGGAAAATGAATGAATAAAATTCATAATTGGTAATAAATATTACTAAGAAAATGGCATCGTTTCCCAAATCGTCATATGTCTAACACGTCACTGGTTTAGTATTAAAGAAAATGATGCTATTTAAAATTCTTTGGCTCTTGTCACAGGAACAGGACAGTCATTCAGAGTAAATGATAACATATTTCAGCAGATCCTCCTTCCAGATTTCTGGCAGTTTTTTTAATGTATGTTAAACAAATGGAAACCACCTGTGTGATCAGACATTTGAGGAATGGTCTCTAAAGTGCGATCCAGCATAAAATCGCTAAACTTTCCATGTCGCATTCACATAGAAAACAAGAGAATAAATCCTTTCGTGCCTCCATTGTCACATTTCTGTTTAAAAGGTTGCCGTACTTCTTGTCCTACACGGCGAATTAGAAATGGACCAAAGAATTCATGGTCATGAAATGAAGCAACGTTTATTTGCTCAACACTTGAACGCCCCGATATTATGAAAACAAGTAACAACAAATGTATTTTTGTTGTAGAACAAGACTAGTCGTTCCCAAAGTGGGGGTCGCAAGACACTAGCCCCTTTCACACATACAGAACGGACTGTATGTGTGAACAGGCTCGTTTTGAAAACACCGCTAAATTAATTCCGGCAATTTTCCAGAAAGAGAAGTTGTAACATTACCGGTAATTTGCCGGAATGCTGCTCTGTGTGAATGTAACCCCACCGGTCCTACTCCACCCAACCCGCTCCGAGCTGTGATTGAACCGGCGACCTTCCGCATGGGAGTCGGTTGCTCTAACAAGGAGGCTAACGACCATGGCCTCTAGCGCCTGTCGCTAGAACACCTTTAGAGGTCAGAGGAGTGAGGTTTACCTGCACAGCACTTACTAGCCGGCCTCCGTTACATGAACACAGAAGGAAGATTACCGGAAAGAGCGCGTTCACGTCTAGAACCTGAAAATAAAAACCTTGGAATATTTTTCCAGACACATTTAGCTGCTAGATGTAGATGCGACCCCAGATTAATAAAGCTAATAAGCCGAATGCTAGTTTGCTACTCGAATGTCTGGTTGACGGTTTCTAGGTTCACTCAAAAAATGACGTTTGCTGTTTGCTCGAACTACTTATTTAGAATGAGCTGAATCAACACAACTCTTGAGTTTTTTTGGGGGGAAAACTTAATTGTTTTATGTTCAATTCACATAACCTTCTAGGGCAGGGGTGGGCAAACTCAGTCCTGGAGGGCCGGTGTCCTACACAGTTTAGCTCCAACTCTGATCAAACACACCTGCTTATGGATAATTAGTGATCTTGGAAACACTGATTAGCATGTTCAGGTGTGTTTGATTAGAGTTGAAGCTAAACTATGCAGGACACCGGCCCTCCAGGACTGAGTTTGCCCACCCCTGTTCTAGGACAGCCCATTTTAGCTCTTAAGTGGCTATTTAAATTACTTGAATGTTTTATATGGTGACGCAGTGGCGCAGTAGGTAGTGTAACCTTATATATTTTGTTAATTAATAATTAAATGTAAAAATGTTATGAAATTTATTTAGAAAGATTTTCTATTTACTTTCGATATGTCTGATACAAGGTTTAATATGTATTAGTTAAGAAAGTTATTGTTGTGCTCTGGCTCCTTTAAAGGAGGTGGACCGGAAAGCAGGAGGGGGAGAAAAAAGAGGGAGTGGAGAAAAGTTTGAGAGACGCAATGCTGTTGTAATGCTGTTTGTGAAGGTTATGTCGATGCTCCAGATTAAAGAAAAATAAACCAATTATCACCCTGGTAACCCGCGTTTATTTATGATACCCACGTTGGACAGACTGGGGTGGAAACAGCCAGAAATAAGGGTTACAGTAGTGCTGTCGCCTCACAGCAAGAGGGTCGCTGCTTCGAGCCTCGGCTGTGTCAGTTGGCGTTTCTGTGTGGAGTTTGCATGTTCTCCCTGCGTTCGTGTGGGTGTCCTCCGGGTGCTCCGGTTTCCCCCACAGTCCAAAGACATGCGGTACAGGTGAATTGGGTAGGCTTAATTGACCGTAGTGTATGAGTGTGAATGAGTGTGTATGGATGTTTCCCAGAGATGGGTTGCGGCTGGAAGGGCATCCGCTGCGTAAAACATGTGCTGGATTAGTTAGCGGTTCATTTCGCTGTGGCGACCCCAGATTAATAAGGGACTAAGCTGAAGGAAAATTAATGTTTTATATTTTGTTACAGACATATGGTGTCATCCTGCAACTGTTTTGCAGCATATGAAATGACCCAAACACTATTTTTAACTGTCCAAAATGGGTAAAAAATGCTGTTTTTACTCTCTGATAGTCAAAGCAAGTTCAATAAACAAAAATTCTGTGTTAAATATCCATGAAAAACATTCAGGAAAAGGGTTTTATGTAAATTCGGACCACGAGTCCACATATACGGACATCATTTTTCTCTAAAAGTACATCGTATCAAAAGATGATGCTTAGATTTTTATTCTAATTAGCCCAAATAGCAAAGAAAAATAAAAAATACATGTAAAAAAACACACTGGGCCTTAAGAGGTTAAATTAATAAGTTAACTTAATTCCTTTATGTTGTCCAAACACAAATCATTTGTGTGGAACCTATCTTTTTTTACAGTGTTCTCAGCCCTGAGTTTTTGGTAACTCTGGGTTTTAGTCGTTGGCTTGAAGGCATCTGTATGGTAATCAAAGATGATGGTAATTCGGCTGTGATGCAAAAAGCAGTCGTCCTCTGCTCTCTCTAGTGCGCCGCTCTGGAAACTTGGGCTGTCTGCTCTCCGTCATTCCTGTCTCACTTGCTTTGACTTGGTTCCTTATATCCAACTAACAAGACAAAAAGTCATTTCAAACCACAGAGGGCTCTTAAAATATCTCCCTAGTTTAATATAACGTGACACTGCTCACGGACACATGCTTTTGAGATTTCCTCTCGTCTTTGAGTGAAAATTGGAGTAAGATAGTATTTCCTGTCGATGGTTGTGATCTGCCTTTTAGGCATTAGCAAGGATTAAATGTGTGATTTCAATTCCAGGAGCATCTTTAAAAGCAGGAATGAAGAGGTCGAGTTGAAATACATCAACTGTTCAGTGTCATGACTTTAAAACATTTTCAGATAAAACAAGAAGGTTGTCCTTAAAGGTGCTGTATGTCAGTTTTTGACTCTTCTAAAGCATAAAAACACCATCATATGTTTGCAGATATTTAAAGGGCACATAGTTTACCTCTTTTTTATGATTTAATATTAATATTCTGGTTCTTCTGAGTGTGCCAGTTTAGGTTCAGTTTAAAACACAATTCAGATTTTTTTATTTTAATGTGTTAAAAAGTGTCATGTTGGGGGCGTGTCCACAGCTCGCTGATTTATGGGTGTGTTGCTTCACATGTAAATTAGTTTCGGCTTCCCGCCAACGTAATTAGGGGGCGGGGCCATGAGCTCACCCGCTCTGCGTTTGCAACAGAGTCTGACAGGCAGACGGAGGACAGAGAGGATCACCATTCGGTCGTACATGTACGACTCTGACACAGACCAAGCAGAGAGTACAAAATCATTTGTGTCTTTGTACAGTTTTACAGCCAACTGTGTGCTAGTTTCAAGTGCCGAGCTTGTACACAGAAACTAATAACCACGCACACTGAATTAACTTTGACTGAGGCACCGGATGTGCTGCTCGAAGCCGCGACACAGCACACCAGACACTCTCTGTGGCGCAGCAGATACATGAAGTGTCCCGAATCGTCGCGCCACGCATTTTTGAATTCTAAACATAGGTTACTGCAGCGGTCCGCAGCGCCCAGTCGTCGACTTGAGTGTACCCTGATAGAAACCTATGTTTAGAATTCTAAAACGCATGCTAGTTAAGATCACAGGGAGCTTCTGGGATCGCAAGAAATGCAAACGGCTGAAGTATAAGGTAGACTCAATAAGAAGTACACATGTTTGCAAACCTACCTAAAGATACAACCAATAATTCTGATTAGAGCGATAATGTGGAGAATATTGATCTTGTGTTGAGCTCAATGAGCCTTGCATCTAAAAATAGAGCTAGCGTGTTCCTATAGTGATATCGCTTCGACTCACGCTGAAAATGGCGGACATGAATCAACAAACTGAGGATATGATGACGCGCCTGTCAATCAATTCGGTGGGCGGGGGGACCGCTCTCCTACGTAAAGTTGCGGTCGGTTTGAAAACCGCTCCAATTGGTCCACCGTTTTTTATGTTGTTAAATTAAAAAGAAAAGCCCTGGGTGTGTTTATATCACCTCAGTATGACAGTCTACACCATACAGGCACATATGTCTGTCCAAACAGCTTGAAAAGTAGATTTTTTACCATAGGTGCCCTTTAAGAAACATGCCAAGTGAACATTCATGTTTATCTGAAAAACAATGCTGAAGTCAGATATTCGGCTTTGAAAATGTGAGCTACGTGCCAGAATGTCTTTGTTTTGGTCATTTAACCTGTCCAATACCAGTTTAGCCAATTATATTTCAGCACAGGTTCCTAATGGGCGGGGCTTTCCCCCCTCTGATGTATACCTGTCAACCCTCCCGTTTTTCGTGGGATTCTCCCGTATTTTACAGTTCTATCATGCTATCCTCCCGTAAAAGTATTTTCCCATATTTATCGCGTATTTTCAGTCTTTCTCTGAAGGGTGGCAAATAAACATTAAAGAGTCGAGCCTTCTTATACGCAACCCATACTGCCAAACCACCAGGGGTCGCCCCTTGCTCTTAAATGTGAGTCTCTTCTGTGCTTTCGCATTGAAAACACTCTGAAATAAATATAAAAACGACTGGATTCCCTTTCCTTTTCATTACAGGTGCCCTCTCCCCTTCATATGCAATCCTCAAAACAGCCATATAGCAGTGCATGACTGTCAGATGCACACCATAGTGATAAATAGACGCTGTTTCCCAAACAGATACTGTACACGCGATTTGAAGCGGAGCGACAGTCTGGGTTTTGGGTGTGTGTTTAAACAGACATATACACATAATTAATAATAATAATAATAATATCTAAAGATGTCGATCTTGGTAGGTTTTTTTTTTTTTCAAACACAACTAATTTCATCCTAAATGTGCATAAAAAAGTTAGGGAAGCAATCGAAAGCTTTTATTATAATGTTAGATGTGTGGATTTTTAAAGTGACACGAGGGGTCCGTTCTTCGTACGTGGATTACTCAATTAGCTGGATTTGGTTATTGACGATTTGACATGATCCAGGATCATCTCGTTCTTCAAAACTGATCCGAGAGTTGTTGTCATAGCAACAGTTCTGGTAGCTCAAACCTGCTTGGGAGCAGGTTCATTTCATATAAACAGGATTAGGTCGGGTCAGTTCAAGCAAACATAATATTGAAAGTATGTACCAAATGCTGATATTTTCTTACAGTAGTTATATACACTTG